>NC_056548.1:2282794-2302794 GCF_910596095.1 Thunnus maccoyii | reverse complement strand
ACAACCTAACTTTGTGGAAAGGAGAAGGGGAACAACAGGTTATGGAAAGTCCCTTGGGAGCACTTTGCTTGTGACAGTAGCTCAGCTTTATCTCTGGGGAACACCCCCAACACATAACTTTTTAAATATTGGTATGAAACAAATATTCGTATAAAATCTACTATTTGTGCTTTGCCTCATATTACACCACTCTTGTTACGTTGGCAAAGGTCCAGTCGATCCAATCCAGTAAAATATTTAGTCTAAAACTTAGCTTCCAGATGTCCTAATCTTCAACGTGTTCTCTGTCATAACTCGAGTTAGCATGTAAATATTAGCCACATCTCGGTATCAAAATGGCAGCTGCACTCTGACGTTTCAATTGACACCTCACTTCACCCAATAGGAGCCTCCATGTCCTGTCCACAGCCTACAGTAGCCAATGAGAGTCCGCGTTGAAAGGAAGTGCCCGCCCCTCTTCTTTTGCGTAAAGAACGAGCCAATAGGAACAGATTCTGCTGATGACCGGCACTTTAAATAGCCAATGAAATTCCAAAAATGACAATATGCAGCTTTAGTGGTTTCTATAAACCCTCAACATGAAAATTGTGTAAATTTAAATAGTTTGCTGTGTGTTATTTTTTATACAAACTGCTTTTCCACCATAGCTCTGACTCGTTTATATTCACAAAGTTTAGAATCACGAAGGGAACAAAGCACTACAATGTGTTTCAGGGGTTATTTGGTGTCTCTAAATGGTCTTTCTTTTGCAAGACGCCTAGAAGTACCCTCAGAAAAACATGTGTAAAATATTCATTTTCTGTGGGATTGATATTAAACTTGAACTGGGACTATGTAAGGCTCCATGCTGTGGTCCCATTGAGTTTTCCAGCTAATAAGTCACAGCTACAGGTCGTCTGCAGGCATCTGTTTGCAAAAAAAATATTCAGGCGGAAATAAAAACCTTCTACTTAAGTGTGTTCAAACTGCTATTACTCAACGCCAGTAGCACTTACAGTGATTCTGACTACTGGGTTACCTCTCAATAGACCAAAACCATACATGTACTCCTAATGGTTCACAAACAACTTCCAATTTACTTTAGATATGCCTTGGATAGGCGTTTTAGGCTAATTTTACAGGAATTGTGATTTTGCCGGTTTATGTTGTCGAGGTGTAGTAAAGACTTCGTTGTTTGCAGAAATCTAAAAAATCTAAAACGACCTGGAAACACAAATAGTTTTCACATGAAAATTGTGTTTTAAAAGTGGTATAATTTAGACGTAGCCTAAATATCCCAGTGAGCTTTTAGATACTCTGTAGTTTTCAGCCCTTTTTCTTCTCCGTACACACACACACACACACACACACACACACACACATAGCATGCTCTTCACTTCCAATGAAATAGCTGAAGAGTGAGCATTTGTTGTCCCTCTCTTTCTCTCTCACAAACACACACCTGCAGGCCTGTATTGTGCTGGAGTTAATAGTGTTCTGCTGTGTGTGTGTGTGTGCGTGTGTGTGTGTGTGTGTGTGTGTGTGTGTGTGTGTATGTGTGTGTGTGTGTGGATCAGACAGACCGATAAGGACTGGACACTGATAAGGACTGCAGTAACTCTCTCTGGTGTTTCAGACACTCGGTGTGATGGCTGCTGCTGCTGCTGCACGAGTCGGTTCATAGATTGTTGCTTTTTATTTCTAGAGTTCAGATTTTCCTCGTTGATCAGATTAACATCAACACGGTGTCAGACTGAATAAATTAAGTGAGACGAAATGGCAATTCAACCTGATTATTAGAGTTTTACTACAGAGTTTTATTACTGTTAGTATTATTTCTGTTATGTATTTCATTGGAACTGCAGTTTATCCATCAGCCCGGCACTTCTTTGAGTGTCTTCTGTTTAGCACCGGTCGCCTGGCAACCTCACTATGATGACGAGACTTAGGCTGTGTCCGAAATAACTCCGTCATTCATTAACTTACCTCTCAGTTTATAACAGACACTCGATAGTTGGCTGTAAACACAGATTTTAGCTTGTCGTCATTTTGCGTCATCACTGACAGCTGTAGAGTCACATTACTGTCATTTCATATGATTGTGAAACTTTTGAGGGTTTTATTTCGTGGATAAATTTACACACTCAGTGAATACACTATATAGTAACTACTGCAGGGGTGATTTTGACCTTTGCTGCTGTGCTTTAAGAAATGTTTACAGATTAAACAAACAAGATACAACAGTGAACTTTAGAGGTGTTAGTATGTGTTTTCTTTGTTTGTTTGTTTCCCCTAGCTTACAGTATTTATGCTAAGCTAGGCTAACCACGTCCTGACTTCAGCTCCAGCTAACAGAAGTTACAATTCATTCAGATATTTCCGTCCGACAGACTGACAGACTGACTGAACCATCACTACAGCCGCACCGCTGGCTGCAAGTAAACAAGTGCATTTCCCAAAATGATGAACTGTTCTTTTAGTCACATCCTAACTACAGCTGCAGCAAATTAATCGGCAACTATTTCAATGATCAATTAATTAATTGCTTCAGTCATTTCTAAAGCAAAAATGCAGAACGTTTGATGCTTCCAGCTTCTTAAATGTGGTTTTCTGTTTTTCTTTGTCATGTATGACAGTAAAGTACATTTTAGACTGAAATTGTGTCACTATTTTTTTAGCATTTTATAGATTAAATGATCAATCGACAGAAAATACTCTGCATAATGAAAAATACTCTTAGCTGCAGCCCTAATCTTAACTATGAACTTTCCATAACCAACCTGCGGTGGACAGAAATCATTTTAAAACCATTGTTATTGCGTGTCATCCAGCGTTTTGTCTCGTATCTACGTTGTGTTCAGAGTTTCTGGAGGATCTGCTGGTGTAACAGCAGCTGAAAGCAAAGATTTCTGCCTCTAAATCAGTGCTGAAGGTTTAATATGAGCCGCCGTGACTTTCTGCTGCTCCAACTCCACATTTAAAAGAAGATGATTTGGACCCTGACGGCTTATAATTAATTAACATCCACCTCCTCCTCCTCCTCCTCCTCCTCCTCCTCTTCCCCCTCAGCCTAAGTCTCTTCATTTCTCTTTTTTGGTTTCTCGCTCCACTTGCTCATTCTTTCTTCTTGATGCTCTTCTTCTTCTTCTTCTTCTTCTCTTTCCATCCCTCTCTCCTCCCATCACCGGTGGCATTCAGCCGTTTCCTATCCGACACGTAATGTTCATCTCAGCAGCTTAATTACGCTTAAATGGGAATCGGCTGAGGACAGAGGGATAGAAGGAGGGACGGAGGGAGGATATGAAACCAGAGGGATGGAAGGCGAAAAAGCAAACCAGCATGTCGACTACTGAGGATGAAAATATCTTATAAAAAGTCTTGAGAATACGTCTTTTTTCTTCTCTCCACCCATCCGAGATTTCCCTCCTCTCTCTTCTCCCTCCTTCTCCTCTCTTACTCCGTCAATCCTTCTCCTTGCATCACTCGCCTCTCTCTCTTGTCAGACAGTTGGTCAGAGTTCATTAATTTTTACTGCTGATGTAGCTTCCTCCGTGGCCGGAGAGAGCGAACAGATTTGGGGATCAGTTAGCGGGCCGTAATCGGAGGTGAAACAAGGTGAAAAAGATGACGATCGCAGCTCTCTCGCTCGCTAAGTGCTGCTATTTGAGGTGAATTACACACAAATTTGCAATCAAATGTTGTATCAGGAACGCATCAGGAGTCAGAGTGATCGCTCTGAAACGCTTCTGAGCCGTTTGGAAATTTGTCCCGGTCCTTGTTTACCTTCATGGTTAAGCGTGAGACACTGTCTGCTGGGATTAGCGGTCCAGCTTCCCTGTCTGGAACGGTTGTGTTGCAGAGCGTCACGTCGTTTGACACAGATGTCTGCAGCACACGCGGTTAGTGTCAGAGAGGGAAGTAGTAAAGGTGCCGTAGCCCGGATGTGCTGTGTTCTGTGGAGTAGATGTGATTGAATGCATGTCAACGCTGGGGAACAGGACGGCGGCGGATCCTGATGAGTTAAAAATGAGAAAAACTCTGTCTCACTTTAACCTGACGCACCAGATGGTTTGTTACACAGAAGCATCTGAGGAGTCGTCCTTGGAAACTGTTTGGAAAAAGGGCAACACTTTCAAAAAAAAAGATACTTGGCAGGTGATTGGATGAACCATCTGTCTGTCAGCGTCTTACCTCGTGAGATCACGAGATTACACGAGAGTCCTCACAGGACGCTCGGACACAAGCGCAGAACTTGCACAGATGGATTCTCACGTGATCTCTTGTGACGTTTCAATCTGTCAGACCTTCATCAGGTGTACGAACAGCATCACAACACTTCCATATAGAGTATATATACACATAGAAGCTGTCTCAATCATCCAATCAACTGATGAGCAACCATCCAGGTTAGCAAAGCGTACAAAAATAGAGAATGACACCAGGACACAAATGCCAATAAATCCTCTGATGTTTCATCTGACGCCATCATCGAGTTTACACTTCAGTTTGTCCGATTCACTTTGATTTATGACCGTCAGTGTCAGCTGTACAAAATGGAAAAAAAAACATTATGAGACTTGTAGATTGCAGAGAGCAACATAAAAACTAACGCTTCGATTTAACGGAGATAATGTCATTTCGTCAGTGCGCAATATTTTAAACCCTCGTACGACCGACTTGGTTGAGTTTTCAGACGACGTGGGAATGTTTCAGATCCTTCCCATCAATCCGACACGGCATGAACACGGCATTAACGTCACGGCTCGACGGAAAGACGATATAGAAAGTAAAGTTCAGGATCATTTTTTCAGGAAAAACCAATGAAAGAAACTAATTACAGAAGCTACTACTTGGCAGGAAGTGACATCATGACTCCGGCTCTCTATAGATGTAATTATATAGAAACATACTCAGATAGACACACATGAACGTTCAAGACGTACACACACACACACACACACACACAGACAGACCGAGCCCTGCAGTGCAGTTATTATGTGTGGTGACAGTGTGACAGAGAATAATGGAGACATGTGGCCTCGTTCACCTCTGTGTCTGTTAAATTAATGACTAACAGCTTCACACTAAACTCCTGCAGCTCACTCCGTCTCATGTTACAGTCCAGACAAATTAACGGCAGATTAACACCGAGGAGGAACAGCAGCGGTCTGTCTGCTTAGTTCGTCTGCTTTAACAGCCTCAGACCGAAATATCTTCACATACCGACTGATTAATATTCTGCATCTTAAAAAAAATAACATTTTCTTCATCTGTCAGGATGGAAAAACCTCTGAAACAACATTTAGACCATCACGGGGCAGATAAACTTAATTCAAAGAGTTATATCATATCTACAATGGCTTATTTTGATAATTAATAACTCTAATATAGCTTGATAGTAACTAAAGAAAACTTTGAATGACACATTTGAAGACTAAAATAGCAAACGTGTCTATAAAAATATTTATTGTTCTTCATTTCTAGAAGTAAAATAGTTTAAATCTGTTCACCTTCTTCCTGTTAAGAGCTCTTAAGTCACTTTAGATTTTAAGCTGCTGCTGTAAGAGTGAAACATCTGCAATAACACTTCAGCTTCTAAACTTTTGTCCAGCTGAGGACGAGTGATAGAATCTCTCCTACGTGAGGCTTTTGTTGTGCTTCTCTTGGATCAGATTCACACTGACACTGTGAAATTTAGGAATATAAATCGCCTGCTGCTTCGGTGTGTTACTGTGAGGACGAAACAGGAAACGATGAGAGGAAAAAGGAAAAGAAGAAAGGTGAGTGGCGGCGTTCAGCGCTGGCAGGTTGACTCGTGTTAATCCTGACTGCTGCTGGTCCACGAACACTCCCACTGCGGCCGTCCACCGCCTTGTTCCCTTCACGCACAGTAGGCTGCCACTTAATTAACGCACGTGTGTGTGTGTGTCTGTGTGTGTGTGTGTGTGTGTTCACGCCCTTTCCCCACGTATTATAGTGTTCAGCCGTTCCCAGTGCGAGTATTCAGGGGCTTGTTCAGTTCACCACTGGGGCGTCAGAGCCCCTACCTAATTACACTGTGTGTGTGTGTGTGTGTGTGTGTGTGAGAGAGAGTTGGTGTGTGTGTGTGTGTGTGTGTGCACATGAACATATCTGGCTTCTGTGTGTGTGTGTGTGACTGTGGTACAGTAGGCTGGTTCCTAATTACTGTCTGCTCCTTGTATTCCCTCAGTGCCAATACCTTCCTGCCTCACTGAACCCTCACTCTGTGTGTGTGTGTGTGTGTGTGTGTGTGTGTGTGTGTGTGTGTGTGTGTGTGAGACACCGATCATGTACTCTAACACAAGAGAAACCTAAAATATCACACACACATCCAGTGTCTGCAGACTGTCTGTGTCATATCATAACAACGTTTGCTTTGATTGAATTTTACATGTTTCCGTTTTTTGCGTTAAAGTCGATCTTTATTGATACTTCAGCTGTTGTACGTGATTTTTACATTTTGAGAAGAGTTGTCGGACATATTTGAGGAAACATTTTCAACCCTCTAGTGTGTTTGTTCTGGTCTGAATCAGTGGATCAGTTAGTAAACTTGCTTCAGTTTCGGTGAGAACGTTCTGTCCTCTCATTGGTCAGATGTGTCTGGGGGCGGGAGCGACAATGTAAACACAGGAAGAAGCTCCTGAAAGGGTATAATTTCCACTGGGCAGCGAAAACATATAAATATCATATTTCACTCCTTTTACAGTTTCAGTTTGATTAATTCGCTAAAATCTCTCTAAACAGTGTCGTCTCTGAGTTGCAGGACCATCCGCTCAGTAGCGAGTGATTTGGAGACTTATTTTGCCCTGGGTTTCGTCTCTCAGGCAACATCCACACTCCACACTATCTCATCAAGACAAGACAGGGCAATTTTATTTGTATAGACCAATATGACAAATTAGCCTCAGGTGGGTTTTACAATCTCTACCGCAGGACGACATCCTCTATCCTTAGACCCTCCAACCCTAAAGCCCTTTAAAGAGGAAAAATGGAAGAAACCTCAGGAAGAAGGAGGGATTCCTCTTCCAGGGCGGACAGACAGGAAATAGATGTTGTGTGTATAATATAGACTAAGAAAGTAAAATTACAGAAATACAGCATGGACAAAACTGTAGACATGTGTAAAGAATATGATCAGGATTTGAAGCCTGCAGACAGAACTCAGGGATGAAAAAAGTCCCCTCACCTCTGCATGTTACAGATTCTCCCAAAAAGATGCTGATTATCAGTCACAGATAATGCAGTAAAAGACAATAAAAAGATGGAAATTAAACATGCAAACACTTTGAACTGGGACCAGAATGAATTTATTGTATAATAAAGTGACTGTACGTATAATCTACAGACTCAAAAAGGTGGATTTTGTTCCTAAAAGTAAAGATTGCTCTCTTTACTTTGACAGCAGAGTAATTACACATTTAATGATAAAGTTTTTTTTTTGAGTTTCTAGTTTGATTTAAAGATTTTGACTCTTTACGCAGGATTTATTTAATTGGACATGTTTATTAGCAGCAGTGTAAAAGTGAAAGCTGATATTTTTTTTTTATTAAATCTGAACATTTAGCACATTAAAACTGTTTATTCCCAAAATAAATAAACCTGAGCTCAGTATAGAGATAAGCTCTGCTGTCACATATCCTGTTTCGGTCGTGTTATCCATTTTTCTACGTCCATCCCTTCATCCGTCTCTCTGTCCTCTTTTCTTTTCCCATTTTTCTTTCTCCTTGTTGTCACTCTGTTGCTTTACCTCCCCCCCCGCCCCCCCCCTCTCTCTCCCTCTTACTGTCCTCTCTTGTCCTTGACTCCAACACACACCAGCTGGCACTCAGCCAAGTGGAGAGACGGCAGAGATGATTACACACACAGGAAGCTGTGTGTGTGTGTGTGTGTGTGTGTGTGTGTGTGTGTGTGTGTGTGGGAGTGACAGCAGAGGGATGTCATCGAGAGAGAGAGAGAGAAAGAAAGAGAGTAAAGCGATGAACTTCAGCAGAAAAGAGAAGAGAGAATGAAGACATAACTGAAGTGAGGAGACAGAGGTGTGTGTGTGTGTGTGTGTGTGTGTGTGTGTGTGTGTGTGTGTGTGTGTGTTGATTGAGATGATACAGGAAGTCTTAATCAGGTTTCTTAGCAGGAGCAGCCAGTAAGAATCCAACATTTATCACAATGAGACCGTCCTGTATCCTGTGTCCATCTGGTCCAAGCGTCAGGTTGCTGTAACGTCTCGTCGCGACTAAAACGGCCTTTATTAGGTCTTGAGGAGCAACAGTCACCTTCTGAGATGTCCGTTAAAACACTCCTTGATTTGAGATAATGCAGATTAAAATGATCTGATTGTGAAGTTATGATCATTCAAAAAACTACGTTAGCTAGTGATGCTATTGAGAACAGCTCTGTACTTTTAACAGTAAGACATTTTGGGGGGAAGATTTTGGGTCCCAACGTATTAATGAAGGCAAAGAAAATGACTCTAACAAATCCTACGTGACCCAATATAAGATAATCCACAGACTACATGTAACCTCAGCTGTTTGTTGTAAATATGATCCCCGTTATGTTTGGTACATATAGTCATCTTATGCGGTTGTGCCCTAAAATTGCAATTTTTTGGCTCTCAGTCCAAAACGAATAAAAATATTTGGGATAGAAATCCTTCTAAATCACTTTATATTGGGGTTAGATACTAGTTATGGGAACATTCTTAGATTTATTTTGTACGAAGCACGACTCACAATATTACAAAAATGGCTGGACGAAGAGCCTCCTGATGTCCTAATGTGGTATGAAAAACGAATATAACAGTTTATAAATACAACAGGTTGTGAATACTGCTGATTTTTGTTTGTTTTTTCTTTGCTCTTGTGTCGTAGTTTTTGGTCTGTCTTGCCTTAATTGTAGGTCTTTGTAATGTATTATGTTGTTGAAAATTAATTTAACAGGTGGGATTATATTCATCCAAATTGTTTGTACTTTCTTGCAATTGTTCGACTTTGAAGATAATTTCAAACATGAAATAACTTTTCTTCTAATAGTCATTTCCTGTCCTGATTCACCCAGTTATAAACTGCTCTTGATGCATTCTTGGTTTTCAGAGCATCTAACTCTAATCTAACTCTAATCTAACTCTAATCTAGACTCTAATCTAGACTAGTTGGCTGTTTTCTTGACTTAATCCAAGACTTTATGTGGTGCAGAAATGCAGGAAATGTGTTTTAAATGAAAACATGTGGACAGATTTCCTCACTCAGAGGAGGAGCGGTTACATTTGACATTCTTCCTCTTGTGAAAAGGTGCATTAGAAATGTGAAAAAGAAGAAAAAAACAGGTAAAAATAAACCATCTCAGAGCTTGTTGCATCTCATTTCCTGCGTACATAAGTCACCTGATAACATGAACAGATTGGACCTCAGCTGACTGTGACCTCATCCTCATTATGACCTCGTTTAGAGCCTTCCTCCATTCTCTCTGTGTGTGTGACTTTCTACCTCACACTCATTCACCCCCTGCTCTGATTCCCAGTTAAGTGTGATCAGTGAACGATAACTGCTGCATTATTCAACACAAGCGGAAAATTACCGAGCAATTCGCCGCTCATTTGCTGAAGTTACAGATTCAAGAAGAACAGCTGAGGAACGGTTTGTTTTTTTATCTCTTTTACTGTAAAATTTAGTCTTTTCTGACTCGACATGTCTTTTTTTTTTTTCATCAGTATAACATATTTGGTTTTTAACATTTTCACACTTTGGCAATTAACTTTTAATATGTAAAATAAATCCTCTGTCAGCCTGACATACGGTGACGGTATCTGAAAACAGCCCAAACATGGCTGCAGGCGACTGTGTGACTGTTAAACATCTCAGTGCTGCTGAACAGTAAAAGTATTATTGAAGGAGTTTAAACACTGAAAAGATGCAGGTTTAGTGGAGCGACGGTGGCAGAGTTAATCGGCCCAAACATCTCATTTCAGAGGGGAAAGTGTCTCCTTTTAGGCTGGCTGACTCTCATTTATGTGACGAGCAGTAAACTTTAAGTGTAACATGCAGAGCTGAACTTCTCGTTTCATATCAGAGAAAGATCAAAGACTTTTATCGTGAAAGAGGCAGCGTGCAGGGATGCAGCAGGTAAAAAATAATAGGGTGAAAATAAGTACGTTGAAAAAAGTAAATTGAAAACTCTTGAGTTTGTGTGTAAAACAAATCGTTTCCCTAATTTCCTAAAAATAAGGAGATAGCGTTTGTTCGGGGGCCAAAACTGGGGCAAAGTCTTATTTTGAAAGGCTAATTGCGGACTTTCTGTTGGATTAAGGTTCGGGGTGTCAGCGTATGATTTGTAGGTCTTTTGGTTCGATCTCTCTACGACATTCCTACAGGCTGTGGAGGCAATTTTAGTTACGTAGGTGGTGCTAGAGAGCATATTTTGACACTTTAGGGGTTAATTTTTACATTTTTTCAAATTTTTCACCAGACCTGATGTGCGTGCCAAATTTGGTGAGTTTTTGAGCATGTTTAGAGGGTCGAATATAAGGGTTGAAGTGGCGTAATAATAAAGAAACAAACAAATGAAAAACAGTCCTCGCCTTTACCTCCGCTGGTATCTCTCATGCAGATCGTTTTGGTTTCATTCATGCAGGTTTTGAGATTTCTGTCTCTGAGATTTTGTGCTTCGTCTCCAATAAAATGGAGTCGAGTAGAAGTTTGTTTGTGGTGTTCAGAGTGATGAACAGTGAAATTTAAAAAAAAAAAAAAAGCAGTTTGACTCTCCAGAAACAATGTTCCTCTTATTCTGGATAATCCCTGCAACACACTATCAATGTTTTTTTTGTTTTTTTTTAATTGGAAGCACTTTCTACTGAAGAAGTCGTCCTTGTGAAAACTGTCCACTGTGTATCCAGAGCAACAAGGACGCTGCTGCTGAATTTTTAAACATTTTTTTCTATTTTTTTATAATTCTTTTTTCAGAGACAGATATCTCCCAATCTAGACAAATGAAACCAAAACTATCTGCACAGCTAATACAACAGTAGTTTCTTAGAAAATCCATTAATTTTTAATTCTGAAATTCGCTATTTAGGAGAGATAGTTTATCTTGAAAATGGTTCATTTGGAAACATCAACGACCGTCTTTTTTTTTTTTCCTGTTCGTTATTAGCGAGAAAATTACAACGTCTGGGTCCACAAAGTCTCCGTCGGGATCGTCTGTGATAATAATGAAACGTTGGTTCATTGATCCGTCCGTCCGTTCATTGATACATTGAAGAGCCGCCGCTGCGGTTTAGAGGGGAGGGTGGATCAGTCTGCGAGCTCGTTACAGAGGGCGAGTCAGACAGTTAAAATTTGATGATGGAAGAAAGAGAGAGAGTGAGAGAGAGCATGGATTATTAAACAGAACCGCTCATGAAATGTTAAAGTGGTTGAAATACGCCTTTAAAAAGACACTAATTAAAATGAAATAAATTAAAATTAAATTGTCTCCACTGCTAATGACTTTTTAAACAGTCCGGGGAGGCTGTGTGTGTGCGTGTGTGTGTGTGTGTGTGTGTGTGTGTGTGTGTGTCTAACGAACAGAGAAACATTCAGCCATTTTGCAAAAAAAACACCTGCAATTTTTTTTTTCATCTTTCTCTTTCATTCCTCCTCGTATCCTGTTCTTTCTTTCCTTCCTGTCTTCTCATGCACCGTAGAGAACCGAAGTCACTGACGTCACTTCCTGTTGAGCTTCTCGTTCCACCACCTTCTCTCTCTTCTCTCCACTCAAAACTATATTTCTTACAGACGGTTTCTTTGATCTATCTTTCTGAAAAATACATGTTCCCAGGGTTCACTATATGCATCCGAAGATAAAAAAGAGTATCTACTGTATACAAACCTTGATATTTAGATGGTGAAACCTACAGCGGCTCTGAAGGCTCAATGCACAGCAACGTAAGAAAACACAACCAAATAAAGAGACAACACATGTACAGCATTTACAAAAAATCAAAAACAACGTTGCAAAGGGACAAAACTCAAACATTACAACTTCATTTCTTGCAGCATTTTTGTATTTGGTTGTGTTTTCTGTTTTTGCAGCACATTTCAGTGTTTTTCCTCATTTCTCCTGTATAATTCCCCTCTCAGCTGGACTCTCAGTCTGTCCAGCTTTGTGATGTTTTGACTTGTGCCAGTCCAGCCAAATATCCAGAGAAATTATATTCATATTGGCCGATTCCAAACCTCATGATTAACATTCGGTACCAGTGCAGGTTGTTGTTGGTCTCAACGAGGGGAGTCACATCCACCTGCTACATGACGCACATTTCCTAATTTGGACATCACTCCCAGAGATAAAGCTGAGCTACTGACACAAGCTTCATGAACACTTATTTTAATTTTCTAAAATTAAAAGCGTAATAAAAACAAAAAACAGGATTTTTAAGCCTCTCTCCACTTTTATTTGAATACAAATACAAATAATTTTGCTGCCTCAACAAATACAGATACAAATACAAATACTGGACTCTCTGCACATCTCTACTATGTGGTTAGTGGAGTAGAAATCAACTTTTATTCCATCTTTAACTCTTCCTAAAGAAAACAAAATAAGTTTGATTAGTTGTCAGTCGTCATCTCGTCTTCCTGTCATCACTCTACCGAGTGACTGTTGAGTCTTTTTATCAGGATGGATGGTGTCAGGAAGTTATTTCAATGTTTAAATCATAGTAATAAATGTTATCCTGTCACGCCGCCAGCGTTTGAGTCGTAACTCTAAGGAAGAGTTTGTTTGTGTCTCTTCGGCTGCTGAATTTAGTATTTTCTGACTCTGACCGACAACGTTTTCAACTCATCAATAGGTCCTGTTGATGCCTTTCTTTTCATCATTATAAAAATATCAATAATAATATTTGGCTTTAAAATCCCAGGATGTTATTTCCAGGCTGCGGTGTTTGAGTTGTGTATAAATAGGAAGTCAGAGTGTTGAGACGGTTTATTGCATCACATCATGTCATCAAATGTTTGCAGTAGACCAGAGTTCATATCCTGTAACATCATCTTAACCAACATGATGGGATGTAGAAACACGGACTTTTAAAAAACAAAACAAAACAAAAACTTTTGTCATTGAACCGAATCCAAAGCATCTGTGTTCTCGGCTTCGAGGTTCGATGACCTCGCTGTTTATGGGAGAAGCTAAAGTCTAAAAGACTTGAGTGAAAAGCGTGACATGTTGAGCAAAGATATGTTTATACAGCTGGATTTTATTTTATTTTTATGTCACTGTCATTTTCTTACTTCTGGAGCAGAACCTGAAGATCTTGTTTCATCTCAGCTCCGTCTAACCTTTCCTGCACTCTTTCTTTTAAGGAATCATTTCTTCCTTTAACGTGAATGTAAACGTGTCTTTTGTTCAGCAGTCCTTCACTTCCTGCCCCTCTTGTCCCCTCCCAATCCATCCCTGAAGTCCTATGTTAGGTCTTGATAAATTGGCTTTGACACTCTGCCAAAATGGCTGCCCTCTCTCTCTCTCTCTCTCTCTCTCTCACACACACACACACACTCTCTCTCTCTCTCTCTCTCCCCGGTGTTCTTACACCCTTCGCTAATTGAATTGGCAATTTGTGTAACAGTACCGATCCCCCTCTTCTCTCTCTCTTTCTCTCTCTCACACACACACACATACAAATTCTTTTACTACTCTAATACACACATACATGATCTCTCTCTCACTAACACACACACACACACACACACACACACACACACTAACACACACACCTTCTCCCCAGGCTCCGGCCAGCAGTCTGCAGGTTGTCGTTTACTCATTTAATCCAACCTTCCAGCATCGCGAGGGAGCAGGTAGCAGCTCTAAGCCGACACACACGCACACACACACACACACACACACACACACACACCACACACACACACACACACACACACACACATACACAGGGGCTACAGAAGGATCTCTGGTTTGTTGCCAATTTTATATTAAACAACAGTTTTTAATATTTTCAAGAAGTTTTGGTTTTACATATTTTTTTTAAAAATAATTTCTTTATGAGTTTTTCTTTCCTGTGATTTGATTTTACTTTGTGATTTTTAATTTTTCTATTATTTGTTTTCCCTTTTCGTTCAGCATCAATTCACATGAAAATTTTAAAGTGAAAATCTGTATTTTTTATTATTAGAAGAGATGAATGTGTGTGAATGTGCATATGTATGTGAATGTGTGCATGTGTGTATGTCTGTGTGTGTGCATGTGTGTGTGTGTGTGCATATATGTGTGTGTGTGTGCATATATGTGTGTGTGCATGTGTGTGTGCGTGTGTGTGTTGGACTCATCCTGCAGTTTCAGGTCTTGTTTGTAACCACATCTCTCTGCAGTATTTGTGTTGTTGGTTGGCCACAAGACCCCTGAACCTTCAACACACACACACACACACACACTCACACACACACAGACACACACACACACACACACACACACTCACACACACACAGACAGCTAAATGCTCAGAGCGTTGCTGGAGGGGTTCGCTGAAAACACACAAACACACTCTCTCTTCTCTCTTTCAGCGAGGCCAAACAGGGAGAAAGGGAAAGAGAGGTTGTCATTGTTATTCTCTGGCCTTCATGTGTTCTTCTTTTCCTCTTCCTCTTCCTCTCCCTCTCCCCCTCCTCCTCCTCCTCCTCCTCCTCCTCTTCCTCCTCTGGGGACTGTCGGTGGACTGCTATGACCTGCAAGGTAAAAGGGTCACATGACAAACAGAGACTGACAGACAGATTTACACTGTAAGACTGAAAAATCACTCTGAATGTGTTCAATGACAAAGTTTTTCTTTTTGCATCAAATTCTGTCTTTGTTCTACATCTCAGCGTAGAAACTATGATGTAGCTCATGGGAGGGAAAGATCATAGTTAGAATTAATAAAAAGTTGCACTGATGTTCCTCCTCATAGAAACACAGCAGTCTGCTGGATAGTGTAACAATCTGATTTTAATTGTTTACACAAATGCAAAAGATACACGTTGATATACACAAAAAACAACAAAAAAAATGTGACGGAAAGGTGTAAAAAAACCCTCAGAGGGGCTCGATCAGGGAACTCTTCAACACAGACTGAATTAAAAAAGGATGAAAAGAAAATATAAGATTGTGCACAATAACAGACATTATGACGACCAGTTTGAACTATTTTAGTTTCTTAGAAAGTTTGGAAAGTTTTAGCATCATGGCAGGTGGCTTTAAATACAACATTACCCATGAGCCTCAGCTGCCACTGACACGGACGAGCAGCCAATCAGAGCCGTGAATCAGAACGGAACAATGTTTCTCACTGAAATGCATCTTGGGAGTTGCAGTTGATTTCTACAGAGTACAGAGTCTTGAACTTTTGTCTTGTTTTATTAAAGAATCAGATATTTTCTGTCGACCGGGACAGTTTCAGGTCCATTTAAGACTTAAAATGTTTCAATTATGAGCTTTAAAGAATGTTATTTTACCATTAAAATCCTCATAAACTGCACTAAATGTTCCTGACTAATAGTTTCCTCCTGCTGAGAGCAGAATAATATCTCACTAGTGATTGGTTGACAGTGACCAGTCAGGATTTCGACAGGAAATTAATTGGCAACTGTTTTGACAATCAAATTTAATAATTTTTTAAACAAATATGACAAAAATTCACAGGTTTCAGCTTCTCATATGTAGTGATTTAATACTTTTCTTTATATATCTTTGGATTTCAGATAAAAGATGAAATATGAAGAGTTCACCTTTGTCTCTGAGATAAAATAAAGGTTATTTTCACTATTTTCTGACTTTTTATTGACAAAACGATTCTCTAAAACAAGAAAACAACCGTCAGATTAATTGATAATGAAGATAATTGTCGTCTGTGTCGCTGAATGTCGTCTCAGCTCATTTTTATCCTTCTATTCCAGGAGCCGTTACGTCATTTTGATGAAAATTATTGTTTTTTTTTTGTTCCTTCACTGTAAAAATCACTCATGTTTCACTTCAGATTATCAAACGTGACATTTATTTTTCTTCAGATAAGTCTGATTTTCCCACCAGATCGAGCTCAGCTCTTCAATCCTTCCTCCCTCAGCTCCTCCTCCTCCTCCTCCTCCTCCTCCTCCTCCTCCTTTGTCTTTTTTTTAAAAAAGTATCTCGTTCACGAGGGCTTTTCATTACATCATTAATTGAGCCCAATTCAGCTACATTAGCTCCCCAAAAACGACAGCAGGGGTGTGTGTGTGTGTGTGTGTGTGTGTGTGTGTGTGTGTTGGTGTGTGCTTAAATTTGGTGTAATGAGGTCTGCAGGGAGACGAGTACAGAGTTTGTGTAGAGAAGAGAAAATTACCTCAGGGCAGAAAAATCTCTCTTTCAGTGAGCTTTAATGCCCCCTCTGTCTGCCTGTCTCACCGCCGTAAACTGTCTCTCTTGGTCTGGTCCACTTTTGTTTCATCATGTCGCTTTTTTTAATTATTTATTTATTTTTTTTGCCGTCTCAAGACAAAGCAGTTTTATCAATAATCATTTATCAGTATTTAAGATAAATTGTAGCGGTGTTATGACACATCTTGCACTTCATCCCTTATAGTTACATGTTTATGAACAAATGAATATAATAATGAACATATAACAGAAGATAACAGATGAGTGAAACTTGGTTTAGTGATAGTGAGAAATACCAACTCACAGTTTTCACGGCTCTGCAGTGAGGTGAAGCTCACTGAAGGCTCAGACAGCGGGGCGTCTCAGCTGGTCCGTGGCAGCTCACTACCGACCACGGGATGATGAAGAAGAAGAAGAAGAAGAAGGATCTTTGAAGCAGATAATGCCGCTTTGTTCTTGAAAGCAGGCGGATGTTGGTAGTCGGCACCACCGTCTTTGATGAGTCTCCGTCCGTCGTAGCTGAATATATTTACTGAACTAAACTCGTTTAGATAAAACTTGAATTATCAATGTGAGATTTACTGAAGTAGAAAAGTTATCTAAGTTAAAATAATGCACACAACTTAAACTTAGATTTGAGGAAACATGTGGTGAACAGTAGGGGTGTGCCCGAATACAAATACATTATTCAGCAAAGCACAAATAGTGGGTTTTATACGAATATTTGTTTCATACAAATATTTTAAAAGTGCTCTTAAAGACTCTCCATAACCTGTTGTTCCTCTTCTCCTTTCCACAAAGTTAGGTCGTAAAAAAATAGGCAAAAAATGAAAAGGGCAAAGCAAGAATCACCTTTGAAGTTCCTCCCTACACGTTACACGCTGTGCTGTCTTTGTGTTATGGGTGTATAAATAGATGCAATGAGGCGATGAGTAAAGTTTTAGCTCAGTAATCGTAATAATTTTCTAAAATTAAAAGTGTAATAAAAACAAAAAACAGGATTTTTAAGCCTCTTTCCACTTTTATTCGAATACAAATACAGATACAAATAATTTTGCTGCCTCAACAAATACAGATACAAATACAAATACTTGGATCTCTGCACATCCCTAGTGAACAGGAAAAACTCGTAGAAGAGAACCAGGAGCGCTAAGAGGAGATGAGCAGTTACAGCTCCTCCAGGAAACGGAGCGAAGAAGTGAAGAGAGTAGAAGAAGAACCTCCGTCAGGTATCGGCCTTTTGCACCCAAATGACGATACGCCTCTTAATTAATATTCATTCCTTCGTCTGAGAAGAAAACGTAGTTTCCTTTTACTTTTTATGGAATCATTCGATTTGTTATAATCATCCTCCAATTAATCACGATGGCTCATCAATAGTGATTTTAAAACATAAACTGCATCGTACAGTGTGTTACTCAAACATTCAGAAAGAAAACAACACACGGTTGAAATAGTTACTCAATAATCTGAACTACTTAACTAAAAAAAATCATTTCTAAAACTGTTGATAAATGAACAGAAGGTTACGATATAATAAAATGCAGTTTTTCATTGTTGTGTAGTGGAAACTTCTTTTCAAACCGAGCATATTTATTCTCCTCCGACATGCTGCAGTTTACAGAACGGAGCTCGCACCCGACATCTTGAGCGTAACACTTTGTTCTTCTCTAAAACTAGCGACGACAACTTTCAAAATAAAAGCATTTCCATTTAACCAGAAACCAGGCATTTCTAGTGTATTCTCCATATAAACACTGAATATTTACCATTTCCAGGTTTATCCTGATGTGTACATTTTACTGTAAATGCTATAACTGTAAATAAATGTAAATACTGCATTCTATATTTTTAACATACAACTAAACATGAATTGCCTGTTTTCATCACTCAAATAAAAACAACATCCATAAAACATAATTGTACGCTTAGTGACTCCATTCACATTCACAATTCACATCTGAATTTTAGTCATTTATCCATTTTTTATCGTACAGATATCAAAGTTAGACTGAGTAATATTAGCAGGCTTACTGGACGATTGGACAACTAATTCACATTAATTCAGACTTGTGCTCGATGAAGAGTTACAGTGTTAACCGTGTCAGGGACGCAATCTCAATTTCATGGCAGCCATCTTTATCTCAGGTCACATCAGCGTCTGACGGAGAGAAAGAAGGAGTATGTAGGAGGGAAAGGTTCAGACTTGACTTGTTTAATTCTATTCATTGTCTTGATGTGACGTGTATCCAGTCTCTCTCTCTCCCAATAAAAGAAACTCAAAAAGTCTTTGTCCCGGAGAGAAGTAATCCTTCAGCTGGTCTGTGTGTTCAGACCTTTTCCTGCGGTTCGTAGTCAGATGAATCAAAGAAAGAGTGGTTAAGTGGTTCAGTCCCGCTGTTAATCTTGTTATCCTGACAAGGCAGAGCTCTCTCTCTCTCTCTCTCTCTCTCTCTCTCTCTCTCTCTCTCTCAGGAGCCCTGCTGCATAGTCTGGTGTCAAAAATGGCACTTTTTACTACTGAGGTGAAAATTTCCAGTTTTACAGATCTGGAGGAGTCTCAGAAATATGTTTGTGGAGGTTCACAAAGGAGAAAACAGTCCTCACTACTAGAGGTGTGCCCCAAGCACAAATAGTGGGTTTTATATGAATATTTGTTTCATACAAATATTTTAAAAGTGCTCTTAAAGACTCTCCATAACCTGTTGTTCCCCTTCTGCTTCCCATGAAGTTAGCTTGTGCAAAGCAAGAATCGCTTTTGAAGTTCTTCTACATGTTACAGGCTGTGCCGTCTCTGTGTTATGGGTGTATAAATGGGAAGAGGTCTGTCTGCAATGAGGTGATGAGTAAAGTTTTAGCTCAGTAATCGTAATAATTTTCTAGAATTAAAACAAAAACAGGATTTTTAAGCCTCTTTCCAATTTTTATTCAAATACAAATACAGATACAAATAATTTTGCTGCCTCAACAAATACAGATACAAATACAAATACTGGGATCTAATTAAAAAAAAAAGAATAGTAGCAATAACTAAAGAAAAACAACATACAAGAAAAAAAAAAACCCACTAGCCCAAAGACAAGACAAACCACAGACATAAATACACACATAAAGAAAATAATTCTGAAGAAATAGAAGTTGTTGAGACTGATCCCAGATCATCAGACAGGACCGTAGAAGTCAAAGTCTCCTAGAAATTACATTCATATTCTACTAAATTACAACTACAGATACACCATATATATATATATATATGTATATACTGCTGACGGCTTCAATACCGCCGACCATTTTTATAACCGTCATTACTGTGATTACGGTCGTTTCTGAACACAGCAGCTCTCCTGCCTTCAGCAGGTTTATAGTGTTTAACTATAAGGGAGAAACTTTCTACTTGTCAAACAGACGCAGAACAACCAGAGAACCAGTCTGCTGTCTGCTGCTGCTCTGACCAGCAGTTTCTATTTGATGTTTAAACTCTTTTTTAATGGGATTTCTTAAGCAGAGTCCAGTAAGTCTGCAACACACAGAGCAGCGTTCAGTCCCAGGTCATCATGGCGTTCAGTCATTGAAGCACTAACTGTTAGATTCTCATGATGATTGTAGCGTAAAAGTTTGATACC
>NC_056548.1:2255294-2277794 GCF_910596095.1 Thunnus maccoyii | reverse complement strand
ACCACAGTGAAACTTCAATTATTCCTCAACATCCAGCTGCTGCCGCGGCTAAGCTGAATTATTAAATGGAATTATGAAAGTATGATAATGACTAGGTTATCGCTGTTAGCTCCCTCGGGTGTGTGTGTGTGTGTGTGTATGTGTGTGTGTGTGTGTGTAAAGTGTGTGTGTGCCTTGTAGTTTTAATCCCTAACATGCTCCACTCCTTATCTGTTTAACATACAGCCCAAAGGCTGAGCTTTTAACATCACAACCGGGCTGACGCGATACCACAGCTGATAGAGGCGGGTAATCAGTGTGTGTTTAATGTGTGTGTGTGTGTGTGTTTTACATGATATGCACTATTTGTAAGTGTGTGTACTTTTTTTTCTGAGATGATTTTATAAAACCTGCAAAAGCACTGATGGTCTTCTTCATTGTTTCTAAACCTAGAAATTTTATGTGTATGTATGTGTGCATCTATTTCAGTTACATCTGATTATTATTCTTATTCCACACTTTTATCCCTTTATCATATTCAAGCACCCTGACAGAGAAAAGAATCCTTACAGATATAAAGACAAACTGAAACATCCACATACTGTATGTAACAATAAAGCAGTTTAATGGTTCCTGTTTCTTGCAAAAGTGGAGTGACATCTTGTCACATACCTACCATAACTTATTTAACCACCCAGGAGTACGCTGACTGACACAAATCAAACACTCAACACGGTCTTAATGCGTGTTGCACCCGCCGTGGTGTCAAGAGCCTTTTTTGATCTGTCTGATTATCTGCTGCCTCAACAAGATTAGAATAGTCAGACCACCTATCTCCGCTATTGTCTCTGTCACTAATCATCTCAGACGTTCTCTCTCTCATTCTCGCTGTTTTGTTTCTCTTTACTGAGAAAAGCAGCCTCCAGATTCTGTCAAACAGCTTTGAAATTACTTGCAGTGGCTTCTTGCATTCAGATTTTATTTGCCTCACATTAGAAGATATTCACAGCTGAGCGTTACTCCGTATCTCTTCATGGTTGTCAGGTGAGATGAATCAGGTAGAGTGAGGCGTTCTGTGTGTCTGCTGGCAGCTAGAGGGCGCTGTTCCCAAACTAGGAAACCTCTCAGTCTTAGCGGGTATCAGTAGAAGAAAGAAGAGACGGAGTAGGATGTCGTGCATTAGTGCTGCCTACAGCCGTATCCATCACCAAGTCCTTGTTGTTGCGTTTGTTCTTTATCTGTCTCGCTTTAATCCTGCAGACAGCCGCGGCACAGAGAGCGAGAGCGTGTCGCCGTGACAACCGGCTCTCCTCTTCCGCCGCTCTGCACATCATGTTGTCATGTGTGAGTGTTAACACGAGGCTGGAACAAGCCGGAGCAGCCGAGCCGCCGCGCATCCGCTCACGCTGCGCTGAGCATCGCCGCCGTGTTGAGCGTGTGTGTGTGTGTGTGTGTGTGTGTGTGTGTGTGTGTGTGTGTGTTAACACCGTGTTCTGATCCTGCAGCTTGAGACACTAGACATCCCATAATACCTTGTTATAATCCCCGGAGAGTCACTATGACAACCATAGGAGGTAGATCCCGTGGCAGATTGAAGCAGCTGTGAGATTGGAAGTGACATGAACAATGTGGGCCTCCCCTCACCTGGAAGAGAGAGTGTGTGTGTGTGTGTGTGTTTCTGTGTGTTTCTGTGTGTGTGTGTGCGTGTGTGTGTGTGAGAGAGAAGTTTTGCACAAGTGTTTTGCTTTTGAGATTTATTATAAATGAAAAGACTGATTTTTAAAGCATACCTGCCTCTAATAACTGTATTTTCCTTCAGTAGTTTCAAATTGAACATGATTTTCAGACCCACGACAGGATTACACCACATTTATTCCTCATGTAGATTCACTTATTTCATGCATCTTTGGGAAAAACATACAGTTATTCAGATGTCTGTAAACGACTACAGTATATTAAGCATTAATTATCAGTCTATAGCTGTTCTTGGTTGCTCAGAATGTGATGGAAATGTGAAGATTTAATGGAGACTTCTAAAAATCGAATTGCTTTCAGCTTATTCAGGCTATTTTGCTTACATATATATATATCTTGAAACAGGCACTTGTTGCCATGGTACGATCAGAAAGAAATATCCATCTGCACTGTTTATTATCAATGCATTCGACCAGCGGACAGTTTGTACCAAACAGCTGACATTTACATTAACTGTAGCTGTTTGCTCGCTGGCAAGATATGTCTGTATGTTCTAGAAATGAGCAGGAATCCAGATCTCAGTTATCTCACATGTTGCACATTTAAAACTTAATAAGATCTTCTCTAGTAAACACTTCAGTAATGTGTCAATCGGTTGCTAGGGAACATCTGTGGCGCCATCCAATAAAAAGGCAACCGATTATGTAAACAGGAAAACACTGTAGCATCACAAACTGTAACATAACTGCCAAAAAAATATCAGTTTTAGACAAAATAAAGTGAAAGATACTGTATGTGTGTGTGTGTGTGACTTCTAGGTGCACACGTGCGCATCTGTGTGTGTTTACGTGTGTCAGCCCGTCTCCTCTATCACGAGTGTGTGTTCCACATCATTGTGTGTGTGTGTGTGTGTGCGCGCGGCCTTTTCAGCAGAGAAGGAAGGCCGACGTGTTGGCGGCAAATTGGCCTCATTAATCTCCCGCTTAATTGATTGTGAGAAGTTTGAGGATGACATTTTAAGAAAGCGTGGCGGACGGGGCGCGGCGTGATTGATTTGGCTAAAACGCAGCGCTAATGAATGCCAGCCAGTCACTTAGGTGGTAGAGACCAGACACTAATTTCAGAGAGATTAGGCCAGAGAGGTTGATAACGCTTAATGAAGAGAGAGAGAGGGAGAGAGAGAGAGGGAGCAGTCATTAAACAGGATGTAAAGCTCCATGTGTACTCTCCTGTCAGCTTCTCTGTGTGTGTGTGTGTGTGTGTGTGTTGATGAGACTAAATGAGAGAAGCTTGGATTTGTATGAACTTTATTCAGTCATCAATACAGGAAAATAAATCGACACGGTGTCTCTGAAGGAATGTTTCAAAGCCTGGAGTTTGGTTTATCTTCGACAGTGTGTAAAAAGCCTTTTGTGTCTTCAGAGGGAGCTGATGATGTCACTCGAGGCTGTAGACTTAAAGTTTGAAAAATGGAAAAAAAAAAATCTGGCGTTGTGTGTGTGTGGAGTTAGAAAGAAGCGATGTTACCAGATCTACTGTAGATGCTCCCTCATCTCTCATCTACCTGAATCTCTGACTGAACTGTTGGTGGTCACGTTGCATTGTGGGTAATGTAGGCGCCAGGTTTCGACAAGGAAGGAGGAAGAATGCACGGAATAAAAAAATGGACTGCATCGATGTCCGTCATGACTCTGACAATGTTATAGGAGCGCCATGATAAATTGGTGTAATATTCTTTTAATATACGACCCACATAGAATTAAAAGTAAAAGAGGAAATTTGCATCTACAACAAAAACATGCAGGATTTCAAAACCAATGTGGTGTGCATCCACTTACTGGTGGAAGAGGTCCGCTCCATCCATGAGTGATTCTTAGATAACTTACCTGAAAATAAGCCAGAAAGGTCCGACATATTTCATTATGATTATGCTTCGTGGGGCCGACCGGACTACGGGAGGTAACTCTGGTGCTTCTGGAGGAAATAAGTGGCTGGTTTTGTGTTTACTCTGTTTTATTTTTGTCACCCAGCATTTGCATATATGTTTTTGAAATAATCTTGAACTGTTTTGTTTTGCTGAGATTCTGAAGAGGATTTTTTGTTGTTGTTGTTGTTGTTGTTGTTGAAAGATGAACTCTTGTGAATAAAGACTGTATTTGGCAGGTTGGAACTGTGGGTTTTGAAATAAGCACTTATTGTACAATACACAGGGATGAAGTGTAATTTTCTGTGATTGTGTTTCTTGTTTGCTTGTATTTTTGTGCTGTCTGGCTGTTAGCTTAGTTGTTTTTTTTTTTTTTTTTCCATTTTGTGAGTATTCTTTGTGTGGTTGACTGGTCCTATCAGAGAAAATAAAATTACTGACTGGCACCCCAGTTCAACACCAGTCAAACCGCTTGATCCAAACGCTGTATGATTATGATATAAACTGGGAAGATTTTAAGTTACATGTCACAAAAATAGTACAAGAAACCTCAGATTACAAGAGTTTACGTCTACATTAGCAAAGAATTGGCAGGTTAGTTTACATACGTATGTCTAAAGTCTTTACTAGCAAAGACATTTCTTAAGTTTTAATGGAACCACTGAGTTTATGGTTGAAGCTGGTTTGAAGCTAGTTGTTACTGAGAAGTTATTGATGGGTTTATGAATAGTTGGTACAACCTGATCCCAGACAGGAAGTGGAGGGAAGTTTAGTTGGTGCTGATGAAGTGAAAGCGTTGTGGTGTTTTTGGACTTTAAACAGCAGATTGATGTTTGGTGTTTTTTAAAGACACCATGTGGTGTTTGAAGATGAAGAGGGAGCGGACAGACGGACACTAATTACACAGAAGGAAAGTAAACTGTGTGTGTGTGTGTGTGTGTGTGTGTGTGTGTGTGTGTGTTAGTCAAAAGTAAAGAATCAGAGAGTGATTGATGAAGAGAACAACTGTGTGTTTTTATGCTTTGGTCAAGTCAGAAAGTGAACCGTCGGAGAGAGAGAGACAAAGAGGAAGAAAGTGTGTGTGATTTTCTTTGTGTGTGTGTGTGTGTGTGTAACAGCCTGACAGAGCACCTGGCAGACACACAAACACACACCTGCACACAAACGCAGCCTGTCTGGTTGTTTTGTGCGTCTTTCTACGTGAGAATCAAACACAGGACGATCTGCCACTCCGGAGACACGTTGAGAAGGAGACAATGAGAATAAAAGAGACGAGCGATGAAACAGGAAGACGGGGAAGCGAGAAGACAAGGAGACAGAGAGTCGAGGAAATGAGGAGGGAGGAAGATAAATAAATGAGACGATACAGACAGGTGGAAAGACAAGAGAACAGCAAGACAGGGATAGGACGAGGAAGGCGGGAAATAAGGAGACAAGGAGGTTGGGTGGAGATGGCAAGACAGGAAGACAAAGAGACAATATGATAAGAAGACAGCAAGATGTCAGGGAGGCAAGGAGACAAGGAGGGAAGGAAATGAGGAGAGATGACCCGTTGACAAGTCTGGAAAGAGACAACTAATCAGACAGACACACAGGATTAACAAAACAAGGTGACAAGCCCGGGAGACAAAATGGCAGCGAGGCTGGGACACGAGGAAAAAAAAACAAACAATGTGAGAAAGAAGATGGAAAGACAAGGACACAGAGAGACAGAGATACAGGGAGAAAGAGAGATGGGAAGGATGTAAGGAGACATAAAGCGAAGAAACACAAAGACACGAGGAAACGAGTAAAAAGGAATAAATAAGGACAAGGAGACAGGTGAAGATGGCTCGGATGTTGTGCTCTCATACATCCATCTTTGTGAGGTTAAGACCTTGAAAGTGAGGACTTCATAATAATAGTGATAAACATTATTTGTATGGCAGCTTTCATGCAAAGATGCAGCCCAAAGAGGGTTAAAACAATTTCAAGCCAAAAATAAAAATGAAAATAAACAACGACAACAAGTAAAACATTTGATAGTAATACGATAAAACATAAATAAAATAAATAGAGAAACATGATGTAAAGTTTAAGATTTAATAAGGTTGAATTACCCCTAATTAAAAGCCAAAGCGAAACAGAGATATACAGTTTTGTATCATCTGCGTAAAGTGTAAATAAAATAGAAGAGGACCGAGGATGCTTCCTTGAGGAACGCCTAAATCAACATCAAATGACTGTCACACAAAATAAACTTCCTGCCAAGTACGAGCAACACTAGAGAAACCTACTCATTTCTCAAGTTTATTGTTACATAGACTTCCGAAATTTTATTTTATTTATTTAGAAAGTGAGGATATTTTAAGAAAGTGCAGATTTTTTGGGGGAAATAAGAGTAATTTGGGGAAAGAGTCGACATTTTGTCCTGATCTCACTTCTTCTAAAAGGGGATAAAGACTCAGTTTTAGGGTTAAGTTTAAAATTTAGGGGCTAAAGAATAAATTATGTTAATGAGCTTCTTCTCTAACTCAGAAGTGTAAATGTGTTTGTGTTTGTGTGCGAGAAAGTCTTTGATGAAGTGCAATGAACACACACACACACACACACACACACACACACAAAATCATCTCTTAGAGGAGATACAAGAGTGAGCCGACAAATCAGCACACACGCACACACAATCAGAGTGACGGCCGCTGACGTGCCCCGCCCCGCTTTAATAGATGGTTTATGGTAAATACCTCGACTGTTGTTCAGACGCTCTCATCCATAACACACACACACACACACACACACACACACACACACACAGCATTACTCAGTCCTGACACAGAGGTGATGAAACACACAAACACATACAACAACAACACAAACACACACACACACACACACACACATCTTTGACCACATTTGTCAAAGAAGATGAAGGAAAAGATGAGATATTTTAATTAAAGTACGATCAAAGCTAAAACTAAAAACTAATAAACACATGCACACTTCTAATGAATCTCTGTGTTGAAAACAAACCGCCGATATTCAAATGATGGCGGAGTCTCAAATGATAGTCGGCAACACGAACAAGTGAAGGTAAAAACACACTGAGGATGATGGAATTACTTCCAGTCTACTACGACAGCTCACATAGTACAGTACATTTAGTTTAATGTCTATTTCCACAACACTAATTAAATCAGTACATGTTTTATTCACCTCTCTGCTGCTCTTAACAGAAATAAAGTTCCAGTGCTCCTGATCGATGTAAAGCTCCCTTCAATAAAACTCATATTTAAAGCCTACGGTATATATTGTCCGGTTGGGGAAGCAGGAGTGGATCCAAATGCAGAGGCCGGAAGGCAGAGTTGACGAAAATCTCCTTAAATCTTGATACGGTCAAGAACAGAACAAGACAATCAGAGCCGAACAGAACTAGCAGACAAGACAAAACAAATGATCCAACACGGACTGAACAGAAAACCAGGACTTAAAAAGAAACTGAACTAACGAGGAGACGAGGTGCAGGTGAGGAGACGGATGGAGAACTCAGGAGAGGGGGAGTGAACATATACAGGCAGCTGATTGGCTGAGGAAACACAGGGAGCAGGGCTGACGAGTCCAAATGCAACCCAACAACCCAACAAACTAACTAATAATGCCGTCCTCTAAACCCACCACCCAAATCATAAACAAAACCATTTGACCAGAAGGACTGACAACAGAAGTGAAACACAGGAAATCCCAAAGAACACAAAAAGTCCAGAAAAACAAAGTCCAGGCAAGATGTGACATATATTAATATTTAGCTGGTTTAACAGAGCTAAATGTGAAAAGTTTTCAGGCTCATTTAAACCACATTTCTTGATTATTTCCTTGTTTTTTAATATTTAGATTCCCTGTTAACATACGGTCACATACAACAGCTGTTTCATTTACAGTTTTATCTGTTGATCATGGGTATAATCTCTGCTAAATAAGCTAATATAAATGTTGTTCTGCCTCCAATGAAAATCTTGTTGCTAAAGGAAACAAGAACTACACACTGCTCTCTTTTCACAGCATGATTTAATTTTCTAACATGGCCTCAGTGAATAGAGACGGTTTAATACTCAGCCTTTTTTTTTTAATACATTTCTGTAGATGTAAATGGTTAAATTATGTCATTCTGGCGGCTCAGCGGGTTGAAATCCATACGATGTATCCACTTTTATTTCTTTCTCTCCTTCAGCTTTTTCTGTCTCTGTTACTTTAAAGCAGCTTTAATCAGGTTATTTGACCACTCGGGAGCAAAACGTCAGACATGTTATCACCTTATAAAACACTAATAGCTGCCATGTTAGCAAACAGTCGCCTGTTTACACATCCGGCAACTTTATCATCCAGTCATGTTTATGTCCACCTTAATATTTACTCTGCTTTTAACTCTGGTTTTGTCTCCACCAACTGACTCTTCAGCTGCTAAATGTTCCCTTTTCTTCACCAGCTGGTCTGTAACTTTGTCTGTCTGCTGCCATAAAACCAGAACTAAGAGCTAATAGAGTCTAAAAAGCTCAGATAGAGCATCTCATATTGATCAGTGCAGCTTTAAACTGTGAATTCAGACAAGAAAATAAATTAACAGGATTTTAAAGTGTTTAAAAAGGCTGCAAAAATCATCTATTTTGGTCTTTCATTCATCTTGAAATTAGACGTAAAGAGACATCAGCTGTCACAGTTTACATGATAAATAGAAACATATGAATAAAAACTAAAAGATTAAAGTTTTAAAGTGGAAACAAAGAACAGCAGCAGCAGTTTGTGCGACAAAGAAAGAAACCAGAACGACTGTCCCGTTTGATATGAATCAAGCGTTTTCAGTCCTTCACCTGCAGCTGTTAACCGGCCGCTTCACTCCGCCGCGCCGCGTAAAAACAGATGTAAGGTGCCCGCGTGTTGTCACGGAGATGAGGGGGGAATTAAAGACGACAGAGGACGCCAGCGCAGACACGACACCGCTTCCTGTCAGCCTGTCAATCAAACTGTCAGCCAATGAGTGTCACCGTAGGTAAAAATTAGACGCGGAGACGTGAAAGGACGGAGGGATGACAGGACAGATATGCTGCTGCTCTCTCTCTCTCTCTCTCTCTCTCTCTCTCTCTCTGTCTGTCTGTCGTGGGAATTGTACTGTGGAGGGTTAGAAACAGGAAGTGGTGAAATGTGTCAGGGAGAAGAAAGGTACAGTGGAGGAAGTCACTTAAAGACACTGACAGAGGATTTAAAGGACCGTACCGCTGATTTTACTTTACATTCATGTTGAGCAGTTTCTGGTTTCTGTTTCTGTTCATTTCTGTGGAAATTACTGCATAAAGATTAAATCACCTTTATTGTGTCGTCATGTGATGGAAGAAATACTCAGACCTTTTACTTAAGTAAAATTAACAATACACATCAAAATATACTTAAAGTACCAAAAGTAAAAGTACTCATTCTGCAGAACGGCCCCTTTCAGAATAAAATATATTATATTATTGAATTATATTGATGCATTTTGCATGTTGCAGCAGGTAATATTGATTAATATACCGCTGGGTGGCTTAATCTATAATAACATGTCATAACTTATTTGTTGATTATATTTTGTATTTTAATTTGAGGCAAAGTGACTCACGTTCAAATAAATGTAGAGTAAAAAGTGCAATATTTGTCAAGTAAAAATTTACAGTTTCATAAAATGGAAATACTCAAGTAAAGTACTAATACCTCAAGATTTTACTTAAGTACAGTACTAAATATATATATTTAAAGATTCACTCCAGACATGTTTTAAAATGTATTAAAACATTTTTACTTTGAATAATAATCTGTGTCTGATAGGGCTTTACCACAAAGAAAAGTTTTATGTTTTCTTTTATGTTTTTTATCAATTATATCATTAAAATCCTTAATCCTCATTATAGACGTCAGGATCTATGAATCAAGCTAAGATGAATATCGGACCAGGATCGGCCTCCTGATTATTTGTCATGATGTCACAAATCCTGCTCGTAGCCCCGCCCCCTTAAAAATCAGATTTCCAGTGAGCTGAGAGAAACTTTCCTCCTTCAGCAGATGAATGAAAACAAACTCTTTACATTCATCATTTCTGCACAGAGAAGCTCAAACATCCATCTGTAAGAACAGGAAGAGAAACATGTTTCTGAGTGGAGGACTTTAAGTTGGGATGTTTTGTTTTGGTTTTATCTTTTGAAATTTTTCAATTTTATTCAACAAATCAGAAAAGAAAAATAAAATAGACTCAGTGCAAAATAATAAAGTGTAAATTCTTCTGTCTCTTCAAGTTGCAAACATAATCTTTACTGAAACTACACTAGTGGTGAAAAGAAAAGCAGCTGCAGCGATTCCAACACATGTAAGAAGTTCCTGAAGTGTTTATTTGATCCCTGATCAGCATCGATCTGTCATGTGATGCATCAGTTTCCGAGGGAGCAGAGTGAAGAAGAGTCTGTGAGGATGATGATGAAACTTTTGTTTCACCCCAAAGTCCGTCGATGCGACTCATCCATGTGTTTATAATAGTTTATGGAAAGTTGTTGCCTATAGTTCAATTATATAAACCTCTGAACTGCATGGATGTAACCTGTAGAGAAACAGACAGATAATTTCTGTTTAATGAACGTATCAAAGCAGGTATGAACTACTCTGACTCGTCAGTTTATTAAGCAAACCAAGATAAAATAATAATAATACAGCATAATGTATGAAGCACTGCAATAAATCCTACCAACCTGCTTTATTTTAATCTGATTTGTTTTATGGTCACTATACTGGAGTTTACTGAGATGCGTCTCTAATATTAAATTAATAGAAAACTGAACATAATTCTGTATTATTCTTTATCTCATCTCTTTATCAACATATTTAAAATGCATATCAAAACAACGAGGGGTCTAAGAGTTCCAAAAAAACGCAACACAGAAAAATAAAAATAGACAAAAGTAAGGTAATAATAATAATAATAATAATAATAATGATAATTAAATAAAGTAATATTAAAATGAAATTGAATTTTTAAAATCTATGAACAGAATGGAATAGTAGAAATGGGATATAAAACTTGATGAAATATTGACTGTATTATATGGACAATTAATATTATATGACAATTAAATGTGACGTGCATAAATAATTAAATGATGTAACAGTGGAGGTTGAATGTAACACACACACAGGTCGGATTGCTTTATTGGATGATGTGGCTCAGTATTAATGGAGGAAGAACTCTGAAGATGTTTTAAGAAATATGATTTCATATTAAATATCCTTCGCCACATATTCTTGGAAATATAAAATTAAATGAGCGACTTCACATTTTACAATCACAAGGCTATAAAACGTCTTTTCATAGCAGCGTTTAGATTCAGGTTGCGGCCGACTGGCGGCGATTTGAAACGGAATGAAGCCCGCTGACGTCACGACATCATGAAACGGTAGTTGAACGCATCACATCTACCCACAATACAACGCTCCTCCTCCTCAGTCTACCGCCGTCACAAACCGACAAACACATCCAAGGAGGAATAATTAAAACTGATGGCTTTAACATCAACCTATCAGATTGTTGAGTTATTATCATTAAAAGAAAACCTGAACACGGTGACAGTGAGGAAAACACTTCCAGGTGTGTTCTCCGGTCAGCCAATCACAACGCTTCAAATTCTGGATTTCAAATTAAAGTCATCCCTGCGGCGAAAATCTAAAATCTACGTTTTATATTGAAAGAACATCTTCAAACAGTTACATAAAATAACACAAATAACATAACACAAAGACAAAGATTCAAGCAGCATACAACTACATGGTTTCAGCGATAGCAACGTCCATAGCAACCACCATAGCAACAATAGAAAGCCTGTAAAAATCGTCATGGTAACTGACAAACTAAACATCATATACATTCACTGAACCGAGATTATGAAAGTAAAATGCTCATTTCTCGCTTGAAATGTTATCAAAATGCATTTTAATGCCGAAACTATCTTAAAATATTAAAATATTTCCATTGAGAATAAAACAAATGTCGGCCATTTTTCTTTTTTTGTCACATGACGCGGACGCAGACCAATAGAAAAGAACAAAAAAACCCCCCAAAAATGTAGACATCTCAAAATTTTAGAGCTGTTATTGTGGAACTAATTAATTTTGCGCCGTGGACCAACGTAGCTATTACATGCACACACACACACACACACACACACACACACACACACACACACACACACACACACACAAGTACGTGTCAGACAGAGTATTTCTGATATATTTCATTGCTTCTCTGTGTTCAAGCGTCGGGCTGCAGACCTTGAGATGAATTTATAAGACCTGCATATTCAAAAGCGAACACACATTACCAGACACACACACACACATACACACACACACACACACACACACACACACACACACACACCAAGCTGTGGGTTTCAGACGGCTTATGCCAGCCTGCATGCGCAGATGACTCCAGAGGCCCGGCGTGACCCGGCGGCGGCGAGACTAAAGGTCACGGCGGTGAGCGTCGATCCCCCGCATCCTGATTACCCCACAACCCCCCCCCCCCGCCCCCCCTCCCTCTCTCTGACTTCCTGTGAGGTCCAGCAGGTTCATTAGCAGTGGGAATAACTGCAGAGCAGAGAAAGAAGAGAGAGGGAAGAACCAATAAACGAAGCGTCCAGAGAGCGAAGGAGCAAAAAAAAAGAAAAACGAAGGTGAGAAGAAGGAAAAAAAAGGAGTGCAGGGTCTTATTATTTATGCAGTCAATAGGCCGAGGCTTGTCTGCATCTCTAATTGTTTGATTTTATAGGCGGGACGGGCTCTTTAAACAAACACGCTCTTATGCTAATGGCAGAGCAGCCTCCTGACAGCGTCTGGTGGGAGGGAGGACTGGGGGATTATGGGAGTTTTTTTGGAAAAGGGGGGGGGGGGTGGTTGTCTGAAGCTGAATATCATTTGGATAATTAAAAATGACAGAGGAAATGGTCCACACACACACACACACACACACACACACAGAGAATCAACCACTTTGTCTTGACAGGTGGAGGGAGGGAGGGAGGGAGGGAGGGAGGAGGAGGAGGAGGAGGAGGGGAGGTTAGTCCTGATTGCTGTCAATCAAGCGGTCCGGTGGGAGGACCGCGGAGGCAGGCGGCTCGCCGTGAACTTTGACTCCCTCCACGGCCGACGTGATGCCGATGTGAAAGAGAGAGAGAGAGAGAGAGAGAGAGAGAGAGAGAGAGAGAGAGAGAGAGAGAGAGAGAGAGAGAGTTAACAACCTTGAGAGACGGACTGAATTTCAACAGACTGGGAGCGAGAGAAAGAAGAAAAAATAAGAGACAGGAAATGAATTGATGAAGGATGAAAGAGACCAAAGTAAGCAGGTGTCAGTTGAACATGTCTGTCAATAATAACATCCCGTCAATTATTGATTATTTCAACTCAAAACACAACAAAACAGACAGAACGTTCTTTTAAAGGTTCTGGGAAATCTTCTTCTTCTAGTCGCTTTATTTCTGCACGTTCAGATGAGAAGATTGATGTTAATCTCATGTTTATGTGTTTAGCACCGAAACCTCTAAAGCTCACTAATTAACATCTCGTTTGTTTAATCTGGACACAAACAGAGATGTAAAAGTGCATTTTGAGTTGTTTATGTGTTGATGTGATGTTGTTGTTGATGAATGTCCGAGGGAGCGGTAATTTGTCCAGAGAGTGTAATTTTATTTCAAACATGAGTGGAAAAAAAATAACCAACACGGGAATCAATTATAAGTGATTTGTTTTGATGCTTTGAATCGTTTCGTCGCCATCGCTGAGATCGACATCATTCAGCAGCAGAGTCAAAACAACAAACAGAACGTGTTGAACATGTTTAGCGGCTACAGATGTTACAGATGTGGAACGTTCCTCTACGGTGAGGTCGCGAGGTTTTGGGCGCTATCGTACCCGAACAGAGACGATACAGACGAGGAATAATGATCCTAAAACCACGGTGTTTGTTTTTGTTTACATTTCTGTTTGTGTACAGATCAAACAAACAAGATACATCATGTTAATCGGTGAGCTGTAGAGGTGGGTGGGAGGTTATGTCTACATTAAACTGGCTTAATTCTAACCAGTGAAGAAGAACGGTGTTTCCATTTCCACAGCAGCTTCCTGACATTTAGAGAAAGGTGGTAGAACGCTACGTTTACCTCTAAACAAGCTGTCAACAATAGAACAGAACTCAGAACACTCGCATGAAGTCGTCGGCCATTGTTGTTGTTTTTGTCTTCTTCTTCTTCCAGTGAAACGCCGCGCTGCTGCCACCATCTGTTCTGTCAGTGATATGACACCAAGCCGACGTTTTCACATTTACACACTTTGTTTTCAGGGGAGAAAAACGCTGTTTTAGTTACAAATGTAGCCGGTTTAGTCTGGACCTGGTCTGAAGTTTTTGCCTTGTGGACCCTTTAAATTGAGGCACTCGTGATCCTTCATGACAGGAAGTGAGCAGTTCAACCCAATATGTAACTTTTGTTCTTCTATGACTTTTTCATTTCAACAACTCAAGTACAAGAAAAAAACTGAGCTAAAAAAATATAATTTTGTGTAACAAACTCAATTTTTTTGTTACTGAAGACGTCTCAGAAGACGTCTCTTCCTGTTTCAGTGACATTTCAGACATTTAGCTGTTTTCTTGTTGTGATGTTTGAAATTTTTTTTTACACAAAAAACAACCTGAAAACACAAATGTTATTTTCATACATTTGCAAATTTTGTCAGTTTTAATGTGGAAATGAAAGGATAGATGTGTGTGTGTGTGTGTGTGTGTGTGTGTGTGTGTGTGTGCGTGTGTGTGTGTGTGTGTGTGTGTGTGTGTGTGTGTGTGTGTGTGCGTGAGAGCGATCAAAGGAAGCAGAGGATCACTAGAAAGCCAAAGTGACAATTGAACAAACGGCAACAATGAAAAGACGATCAGATTATATCTCTGTCCTTCTGTCGCTTTGTAGTGTGTGTGTGTGTGTGTGTGTGTGTGTGTGTGTGTGTGTGTGTGTGTGTGTATCTGCTTGTTTCTGCCTGCGTGTGTGTGCATACTGCTGTGTGTAATTGCATATTTATTGATGTGTGTTCCCACATTTATTTGTTCCTCCAAGATACATGAGTGTGTGTGTGTGTGTGTTTTCCCTCGTGTTTTCACCCATCTGTGTGTTTGTGTGTGTGTGTGTGTGGGTGTGTGTGTATGTGTGTGTGTGTGTGTGTGTGTGTGTGTGTTACTAACGCTGAGCTGAACAGGGAGGGTTCAGATGTAAAACCTTCCCTCCTCTCCAGACGCAGGATAGAGCGAATCCTCACCCCCTGCCAAATTAATCTGCTCACACACACACACACACACACACATTCCCACACACACACACACACACACACACACACACACACACACACACACACAGTGAAAGCGGATTCTGTAGAATAATTTCATTGTAAGGTTGTGAGCATGTGGATTAATGGTTTTACTGTCACAGAGAAGATGGAGGATTTTCTTTTTTTCTTCTCACTCCGAGATGTTTTGTAGTTTCCTCTCCACTTCCTCTCTCTCTTCATCCTCTTCCTCTCTCTCTTCATCCTCTTCCTCTCTCTCTTCATCCTCTTCCTCTCTCTCTTCATCCTCTTCCTCTCTCTCTTCATCCACTTCCTCTCTCTCTTCATCCTCTTCCTCTCTCTCTTCATCCACTTCCTCTCTCTCTTCATCCACTTCCTCTCTCTCTTCATCCACTTCTTCTCTCTCTTCATCCTCTTCCTCTCTCTCTTCATCCTCTTCTTCTCTCTTCATCCTCTTTCTTTTCTTCAGTATGTAACAGAAACAGATTTAAGAGTTAATAAAACAACGTTTTGTGTTTCTTATGTTTTTATTTCTCTGTGTTGTGTCTGTAAATCTCTGTGATTTACTTCTGTTTTATTTGTGTGTATCAGATGTTTTGTCACGTCACTTTATACAATCTCACACTGTGTAGAGTTTGATTTTGATTCGTCTGGTTTCGTGTCCTGCTGTGTCTTATCATTTCACGTTTCATCATTTTATTTTCATTATTATTTTCATTGTCGTCTTACGTCGTGTCATTCCATTGACTCATTTTTAAAAAATCCATTTGTTTATATGTCACGTTACACCATATTTTCATATCATTTAATGACTTGTTTAGTTCATTTTTTGTGTGTGTGACGTGTCTCATGGTGTTGATACAAATCCTCCACATCAGACTCTACAACTCAAAAATATACTTAAAGATACAAGAATGTACTTATTTAAAATAACACAATGAATCACAAATCAACTTTATATATAATATATATATAAAACCAGAATTGTAGTGTATTTTTACGAGAGTTTACTTCTTAATAAAACATCTTTTTGTTTCATTTAGTAGCAAACCTTAAATTCCTGTATTAAGCATTAATAATCAGTATATAAAAAGTTAATAAATGGTTTTAGATACATCATAATGTAGTATTGTGAGTAGTTCTGAGCGTGTGCAGGAACGTGGTTCTGTTATGTTGCTTCGTGTCATCTAAGAGATAATCCTTCACATCCTGTTTCCTACCAGCAGTCAGTGTTGGTTTTTAACAATGAACAACATTTTATATTCTCAAATAACTTCAGTATAAAGTCCAGATGTTGATGATCTGCAGCGCAACAAGCTGGCGAAGCTGTAAACAGAAACCGTGTTCCTGCACATGCTCAGTAGCCTCTTCCTCACACAGAACTACTCTCCAGAGACTGAAAACGTGATGCTGTTATTAGTCTTTGGAGCCGTTTCTGAACAAACTAACGTGACCAAACTCTTCATGATGAAGGAACATGTGACCCAGAGCAGCGCTGTGACTCACTGATGTGTTTTTAATAGTTTTTGGAACAACAACGGATTGTTGGTTTGAATCCATACATGAGATTTGTTGACAATAAGATATAAAATATATAAAAACTGTCAGCCTTTTATTCTTTAAAGTAAAGTGTTGCTCATCCGGTTCTGTGTGATGTCATGTTGTTTCGTGTCTCGTCAAATCATTTAATGTAATTTCATTGTCATGTTGCGTCGTATCAGATCCTTTTTGTTTCGTTTGTGTGGTGTCCTGCTGTGTATTTGTTGCTTTGTGTTTGTCAAATATTGTGTCATAACTTGCCATATTTTTTTTTTTATTATCATATCTCTTTGTTGTGATTGGTCCCGTGTTGCGTCACGTCGCGCCGTCAAAGCCCAGGTTGTGTGATGTTTTCGTTTGGTGTCACAAAAAAAAAAAAATCAAACCCCCGCTGTGATTGCAGGTCGCGTACAGACGGGATGTGCGACACATGTGCTGTGTTCGTATTAACAAGAGTCTGCAGAGGTGTGTGTGTGTGTGTGTGTGTGTGTGTGTGTGTGTGTGTGTGTGTGTGTGTGTGTGTGTGTGTGTGTGTGTGTGTGTGTGTGTGTGTGTGTGTGTGACGGCTGGCATGTCTCAGTCACCTGGCTCTGTCACCCTCCATAATCACTACAATCCAACAGAGAAATCTGCTCTAATCAAACGGGAAACGCCTCCATGATTTTGGCTCTCTCTCTCTGTCTCTCTCTCTCTCACCTCATTCATTCCTGATGTCGTTCTCTCTTTTTTTTCCCCCTCTTCTTCTCCCCTCCTGTTTTCATGTTTCTCTCTCATTTTGTCTCTCTCTAATTTCCTCAGTGTGTGTGTGTGTGTGTGTGTGTGTGTGTGTTAGACTCTCAGTCATGGAGGCAGCAGCGGCAGCAGCTGGCGAGGGCCGTCCCTAGAGGGATTGTGGGTAGGGAGGGGAAGGTTATGGCTTCACTGCCATCACCGATCTGTTTGCCTATGAGTGTGTGTGTGTTGGTGTGTGTGTGTGTGTGTGTGTGTGTGTTGTACAGTTCTGGTTCCAGTGTCACAGTGTCATCAAAGTTTAGTCTGTTTTATTGTGTTTTGTTTTTGTGTGTGTGTGTGTGTGTGTGTGTGTGTGTGTGTGTGTGTGTTGTGGTCCAGTCTGGTTGGAACTGGTCTCGTCCGGTTTTGTTTGGCTTCTGGTTTGATTTATACTTCATTAAAATGTTATTTCACAGAGAGGAGCACGTGCATGTAAAGTTATGTGTTGCATGTTGTCGCTGCAGCTACAAGAAATCCAGAAAAAGAGAATAAAAAAATATGAACAATCTTTATCTTCTGTTCCCTCTGCAACCTGCAGCCTCATCAAGTCCAGTGGAAATATTATAATACAACAGAACACAAAACAATATAAAACAGAATAATATCTCTGTTTACATCATACGTCTTTACAGGAGACGTATCAGGAAAATTAAAATTAGGAAATTATAAAAAAAATAGTGGAATGTAATACAAAACACTTCACTACATAAACACTAACATCAGTTATTAAAAGGTATCATGTATTATGTGTTTACAAGCCCCAAATGGATTTTAATTGATTAGTTTAAGCTTCAAAAACAGAACAGAAACAGTCATCAGCTGTTCAAACCGAAAACAAACAAAATGTACATCTGATCAAACTCTGCTTTTATTCTATTTGACCATTTAATCTGTTTCACATCAGCGTCTGCTTGTATTTCTTTACATTAAAAAAAAAAAAAAAGATCAAACAGAGCTTCCTTATGCCTCCTCCGGTGTTTGTTTTCTCTACATGGAGCACCAGACGGGTGGGGTTTACCGCACCGGGGAGTTATTTGCTCTCCTGCTGCTCCGACTCTCCGCAGGCTCACAATCAGGACGTGTACTCGGGATGTTCGCTGTACACAGAGTCTCTTTAAATTTTTACCATGCAACTTAGCGGTGTGTCAAACATCACCTCTCACTCTGCTGCCACCGCCGCCGCTGCTGCCGCCGCCGCCGCTGCTGCTGCTGCTGGAGGCGTTTGTTTTCCACTCCAATACGTGCCTCAGCACTAAATCAGCTGGTTAGAGTAAGGAGCAGGAGAGAGAGTGAAGCAGATTCCATGCAGCTATTGTACCCGAGTCTTATTTTGATGTTCCACCCGTATGTATACCTGCGATTCATGTGCATGTATGTGCATTTGAACACGCTTGTGTACATGATTTCATGTCTGCACGCCTGTGTGCATCAAACCGGTTTTTAGATGAAGAAAACGTACCAACACAAATGAAAATAACATCACAGCAGCAGGAAACAACTGAAATCGAAGAGAGGAGGGTTTATTTGATTGGATGGGAGTTGCTTGTCCTAAAAAAAGGAAGAAGAAACCGAAAGGGGATGAAGAGGGGGGAAACGAGAGGAAAAGAATCATCTTAATGGGATTTAAAAAAAAAAAAAAAAAAAAAAAAAAAATCAATCTGGGGGCACTTTATCTGCAGAGAAAATATACAGAGAAATCATTAACAGGGAGGAAACAGACAGAGCTGCTGCTTTATGGATTAATAACTGGAACACACAGAGAGAAAAACACACACAGCGTCAATATCAGCTCATTTGTTAAACCGGGAATGAGATCTGGATGAAAGAAGGTCAAGAAAAGAGACAGTTTTAGTCGTCTAAATGTTTCTCGGAGGAAGTAAAAATCTAGTCAGTCGGAACATCAGACGTCTGAGTTAAAGCCGACACTAACGAGACCGAACAGACGGAGCTGCGCGGAGCTTCTGATGTCACAGTTTCACTTTATTTGTAAAAAATGTCGGTTCACGGCAGAGCGTCAACCTCCGGATGAAAATCTGAGAAGAAACACTCGCTTCATCATCATATTTACTTTCTCTCTGAGAGTTAGATGAGAAAGTCGATATCAATCACGTGTCTGTGTGTTAAGAGCGGAGATGGAGTCGGGATGCTGTTAGCGTAGCTTAGCATAAAGGCTGTAACCAGGGGAAACAGTGTGCCCGATTACTAGCACAGTCGTAGTAGCAGTAGCACAAATAGTGAGGTTTTTTATGAATATTTGTCTCATACAAATATTTTTAAAATTATTTGTTTTTGCAAAGAAAAAAACAAAACATGTCAAATAGCAGCGAGCAGGTCGGTTATAGTCGCTATCTCAGTGTCTCTCCTCTGCTCCGCTGTGACGTCTATCAGCAGGAGGGGAGTCATATCCACCTGCTACATGACGCACATTTCTTAATTTGGACATCACTTTAATTTTCATCTTTAATTTTCTAAAATTATAAACTTAATAAGAACAAAAAAAAGGGATTTTTAAGCCTCTTTCCACTTTTATTCGAATACAAATAATTTTTCCTGCCTCAACAAATACAGATACAAATACTGGGCCCTCTGCACATCTTTAGCCTGGATGTGTCCACAGCTCAAAAATATACCTACAAACATCTCTAAAAGCTCACTGATTAACATCTGAACACAAACAGACCAAACAACCATTTGTCTGCTCTGAGTCATGCGTCGGACCTTTTTCTTGATGAACAACATCGTATTCATCCGCCCGGTTCTTCTGTGCAGCGTCTCCGGCTGCAGTACGGTTGGTTAGTTTATGTTTTGGTTGTGTTGTATCAAACCTGGCAACCTTTTCTGTTACAACAAGACTTTAGCGAGCAGCACACACAGTCACTGCACCGACTGTTGTTCGCTAAGAAACAAGTTGTAGCCTTGAATGAGCAGTTTCCTCAAGCCGGAAACTTCTCCGACTTCTAATCTCACATTAGAAAACTGTTCACAGGTTCCCAAAAAAGTGGCTCAACTTTTACTGCAACGTCATCTGTCCATTAAAGTTACAGTAATTGTAACTGAAACAGTGTAATTCTATCGTTTGCCCTTGTGATAACTTTCCACAGTTGTAATTTCCTGTCTCGTAGTGTTATAAACTGCTGTACAGTGTTTTTAAACTCATGGATCTGTTACTGTCAAACCAGCTTTCCTGGATCCAATTACAACTTTTTATCAGTGTCTGAAACAACAAGCCCTCACCTCACTTTTGAGACTGTCCTTCCAAGAAAAATGGTTTAATTTCAGCAAAATACCCCAAAAATTACATCAAGTATGTTTGTATGAAATGAACACAGACCTCTAGTGGACACAGGAGTTATGAGTCTTGTCCGTAGTAAGTGAAGGAGGAGATATTTTTTATTATAGAGCGTAGAGGGATGATGGTCAAACAACGTTTGCTTCCTGTTACATACAGTTTTTTGAAGCATAACCATGTCCTCTAACCATAAAAACCATCAAAACCAGCAGGACTTGTTTCCCTTTTTTAAATATTTTCCTTCTCCAGTAGTGTATGTAACAAATAACTTATTGATTTAATAAAAATATATAGTGCTCGTTTCAGTGTGGAAACAGAAATTGACGTATGATTGAAAGATCTTTAGAAAACCAGCTGAGACAAGTGTGTGTGTGTGTGTGTGTGTGTGTGTGTGTGTGTGTGTGTCTGTGTGTGTGTGTGTGTGTGTGTGAAACGCTGGTAGAGTCCATTGACCTTCCTTCATCTCCCTGTAAGCAGGACAAATATTTAAAATAGATGTCATGTCCTGGACCGCCTCCAACGTAACTCCATGTGTGTGTGTGTGTGTGTGTGTGTGTGTGTGTGTGTGTGTGTGTGTGTGTGTGTGTTTCAGTGGTTGATTCCTTCACCGCCCATCGCTGAAAAAGCTCTCTCTCTCTTTTTTTTCCTCCCATCACTCTCTAGTGTCTCTCTCTCTTGCTCTCTCTTTTTTTTCTCCTACAACCTCCCCACTTCATTTCCCTCTCTCTCTCTCTCTCTCTCTCTCTCTCTCTCTCTCTCTCTCTCTCTCTCTCTCTCTCTCCGACAGCCACTAATAATAACGCATGAAGGCAGTCACACCAAATGAAGACAAATGCCGTCCGCTGCTTTGGAATCATAATCTCCCCTCTCTCTCCCTTTTTTTTTTTTTTTTCTCGCTTTTCCCTCCATGCTCCCTCGCCTCCCGTTCTTGTCCTCCACCCTCCATCCCTCTCCATCTTCATCTTCATCTCTCTCTCTCTCTCTCTCTCTCTTTGCTCAGCTGCAGACTGAGATGTCTCTATAGAAACCTCAAAATCTGATCTTGTATGTTTTACTGTTATTCTTTCAGAGACTACATCTAAATAAAAACATCCTGAAGAAAACATGAGAAACTGTGTTTTCTTCATGTTTTTGGTTCATTTTCTTGCGGCTAATAATTCACCACAGTTATTAAAAATTTTAAATATACATGTGGATATTATGTTTACACTGTGAACTGTAGGCTTTGGGCCAATATTGATCATGAGGACGGTCATAATTGGCTACAGAATCTGCACCAGAATCATCATCCAGAGCATAATGCCTACTTAGCTGCTGCAGCTGTTTCCTGTAGTATTAAACCAGACTTGCAGTTACCACCAGTGACCACAGGTGGCGCCAAACCAACCAGGACTGAAATCTTAAGGATGGTACCTTTAAGGTGAATGAACTTTGAGGCTCTACTTGGTTAAACCTTCTTTAACTTAATTTTTTATTGTCCACTTGGGGGCAACACTGACATATCATCACTCATTTTAAGTTGATATGTTGAACTTGTTAGCAAACAGTTGCTTTTATTTCCACATCCAGCAGTTACAGAGCAACATTGGACTTACACCCAGTGAATGTAAGTCCAATATTCACTCTCTTTTAGCTCTGTTTTTGTTCTCCACCAGCTCCTGAGGGAAATATCTGGCTCTTTAGCTGCTAAATGCTCCACTATGTTCACCAGCTCAGTAAAAGTTGCAGCCGGACAGATAAACAATGAGCTGAAACTCACTATAAAGCTCCGTAAAGCCGAGAGGAGCTGCAGAGTCGCTGATAATTCTCTGTACATTATTCATCTACACATTACACACTGCTACACTCTTTTGTACAAGGAACATGTAAATTTAATTCCTCTATCAGAGGAAAATGCTCCTCTAGTGCAGAATAGATACAGGAGGATATTTAA
>NC_056548.1:2225294-2250294 GCF_910596095.1 Thunnus maccoyii | reverse complement strand
TGCACTGGGATGCAAACTGGGAAACCGAATGAGTGAACTGTGCCTTTTAAAACCCAGAGGGTCAGACTGTAAAGAGCCATATGCTGCCCTGGCTCTCTGTGTGTTTTTAAGATCTGATTCTGTTTTTTCAGCTGAAGTTTCTAGATTCTGCTTCTTTTTATAAGAAAAAAACAATTTGAATTTAAATTTTTATCTGTAATATTTATGCGGCGCAGGCTTTAAACTTTGAAACTCATAAATCTGAGCTTCAGAGGAGCACCTGAAGGCAACATAAACTTGTATCTCCCTCCTTTCTTTCCTTGCTTCCTTTCTTTTTTTATTCCTCTTTTCTCCACCCTTTTCCTTCACTCCCTCTTCGTCTATTATTTCCCTCCTCCCGCCCTTTCTTTCCACCTCTAACTCTTCCTCCCTCTTTCATTCTGTTCTTTCATCATCTTTCCCTCTCTTCTTTAATCCACACCACTCCTCTTCCTCTACTTTCACTCGTTTTCTCCCCTCCTCTTCGTGTGATTTGAGCCTGTTTTAAGTTTTTTTTTGCCATGTTTTTAACTTCTCATTCAAATGAGAGTTGTTTTCTCACAGGGAACTGATGTAGGATCAGTCTGAACGCTGCCTGATGCTCTCGTGGCTGAACGAGGAGAAAATCCCTGCAGCCACGTTCATCATCTGATGTCTGCAGGGGACATGTTTTGCCTTTGGTGATTTACTATTATTTATGTCCTGTCAGACTCAGAGGAACATTTTTAATCTTTTCTTTTTCTTTAAAAGGAGGAGAGATGGTTCAATTTTTAAAGCGTTTATCTTTTTCTTTTTTTTAACCAGGACAAACTTTAAAGAACTTTTAAAGCCTGTTAACTTTACATTGTGTATATTTTAACTAACATTAAAATGTATATACTACTACTAATGCCCAGTTTTTTTTAAACAGTTTCCTAAATAGGGACATATTCTGCTTTTTGTGATTTTCTGTTGTTTATTTCCTGTTCTGATGTCGGATGTTAAACACGGTCAAAGTTACAAAACTTGAGGTGAACGTATGTAGAAACGCTGCCTGCAAGTCAAAAGTCAGGGCTTCAACCTGCTCTAAACGCTCCATTTGCAAAGTTTTTTCTACTTTGCAGACGAGCTGCATAACCAGCGGTCCGTTCTGTAGCCTCGGTGTCTAAGGTGGTTGCTAAGGTGGTTGCTAAGGTGTTTCCATGTGTTGTCCACTCTCATATTTCAGATGTGATTCAGCTCCAACATGTACGGACGGATTTGAAAAGTTGACATTTGGAATAAAGAAGGAGAAAAAGAAGTGAAATCCTGCTACTATAGTTTGTTTACGTAGCCTCCGGAGCCGGAGGAAGCTTCCTGAAGCTGACCAATCAGAACAGAGTGGGCTCATCAGGAGGGTGGGGCTTAAAGGGGCTATAAATGACATTCAGCCGAACTAGATGTCAGCAAACAACTATTTGCTATGTAAAGATGTAGTGGAGTAATGGCGACCTGAGCAGAGAATGAAGTCACACTCCTCACTTACATGTTAGTGGCAACACGTTCTCACTCCCAACTCGTCACGTATTGAAGCTTGGTCAGGACCCTCTGGCGTCATGTTTTAACGCACTGGTACCACTTTAGCATCATTCTTCAACGTGCAGTATCACCGCAGTCACTGTTAATTATATTTTATGTTGTGACAACACGGTGGTGAAGGTCTGGTTAGGTTTAGGCACAAAAACCACTTGGTTAAGGTTAGAGACAGATCATGGTTTGGGTTAAAATCAAAAATAAAATAAAAATGGCTGATTTACAAGTTTCTGCTAACATCATTACAAACTATCCACCAACCGCTCCACCTCCTAATAAGAAAGTAAGTCAGCTTATATAGATGTCATGTGAAGTACATTACTTCAGAAATGTTAATATGATCAGTATTACAGCTGTTGAAATGTACATATTCAACGTATCTGTGGTTTACAGAAACATACAATGCCGATGTTTTATTCTGGCGACCAGGCTGAAATTCGTCACCTTAAATATAAACGTCATCGGTCTCATGGCGTCTATTTCAGACGTTGTGGGACTTGAACAGAAGTCTATCGGACTACCCTGCACGTTAAAAAATGACGCTAAAGGGGAACCCAGTGCGGTAAAAAGTGACGCCACGGGGTTCTGACTAAGCGTCGATATGTGATGAGTTGGGAGTGAGAACAGGCTGTTAGTGCATGTAAGTACCTCCGTATCCTCCACGTCCGTTTCCAATATGGCGGCCGCATCACAAACTTTCTCAAATCACAGCTAACCAGTACACTGAAATATGTTTCTGAGAGCATTTGAAATAGGCCTGGTTTGACAGTTTGATCTGAGTTTCATGAGCTGCTTTCTTCCCCCCCCAACTTTATTGAGTTAACGACACAAACACATTTGTTTTGGTCTGAGATGTCGGTGCTATAGTGCGACATCTAGTGGCGAAATGTCGCGTATCGCAACTTTAAAGAGACAGGAGCTAAAACGGCCTGTTTCAGACGGAGGCTGAACTGAGGGGCTGCATAAAGGACCAGTAGAAGATAAATAATAATATTTTTAACTGTTAAAATCATGTAAAGATATTCCAGTAGAGCCCCAGATTATAAATATAGAGCTGGAAATGTACAGAATGTGTCCTCTTTAACCTTCACATGTGGGTATAATGTTTGAATCCTTTTCCTCTCTCGTTTTCTCCTTTCTTACTTTTTCTCTTTCTTGTTCTATTTTGTCCTCCTAAGTTTCTCTTTTTTTTTTTTACCCCTGTATCCTGTTCTCCCTCCATTGATCTTCTTCTTCTCTCTTTTCTCTCTATTCCTTTTTAATCACCTTCCCTCCCTCTCTCCCTTTCTCTTTGTTTCTTGATTTCTTTATTTGTCGCTTTCCTATATATATATATCACTCTCTCCCCCCATTTTTCTGCCTTTTTTTTTTTTTTTTTACAATTCATTTGTTCTCTCTCCCTCCCTCTTTCCCTCTCTCTCTCTCTCTCTCTCTCTCTCTCTCTCTCTCTCACACACACACACACGCACACACACTGTTTTTCCATTTGTCATTAAGAGGCAGGGAGCTAGACAGTAACATTTAAACCGCCCGTTCTGAATGGTTAAAAGATGGCCTCGTCTGCTGTGTGTGTTGTGTATACGTGTGGGTGTGCGAGGGGGGCGATCGATGCAGTAATCTGCAGGAGGTGGGAAGCGGAGGGAGCGAGCCATTCAGCAGCGCTCACTAATCAATTGCAATTCTTTCTTTTAATGTCTGAACGCCCAGATTTAGACATTTGTGGGTGTATGTGTGTGTGTGTGTGTGTGTGTGTGTGTGTGTGTGTGTGTGGGTGTGTTATTAATTCTTTCTTTTACTGTCTGTGGCCTAACATTTAGATATATGTGTGCTTCTACGTGTGTGTGTGTGTGTGTGTGTATTTCTACATTTTATGGATTTATTAAAGCCCGGTTGGTGTGTTTTCCTACATGTGAAGTTTGTCCTGAAGGTGGCGCTGCAGGGACATGATATGTAGTCATTAAAATCTAGAGAGGTTCATCCTCTGGGCAGCAGGAATGTGAGCAGTTTGTGTAGAGATGGACTGGACTTCAGTCTGCAGCTGAAGCAACAATGCAAAAAATACCCCAATAGTTAAGTAAAGAAGCTCCATTTTTCTCTTTATACTGAGATTTATAATACACTGTTGTCCTGCTATTGATTAGTAGAAAGGTGCTAACACTGTATCACACAAAAACATACTTAGACGGGACAAACCATACACCCCTGGACCAGACATTCAGCCAGAATACGCCAGGCAATAGTCTGTACCACCTCAGAAAACTATGAGCAGCCATTCTAAAAAAAATCTTTTCCACTATCCAGAGCATCACGTCTGGGAGCATCTCTGGCCTGCTACACCAGCTGCTGCTCCTCTCAGGACCAGTAAAGCCCTCCACAGGGTGGCACGCGCACACCGCAGAGCGCATCACAAAAAAAAAACACCTCTCACTCCCCGATCTGCAGGACGCATACAAACATACAGACAGGTACTGACTAGAAGCCCAGACGATAGCCGGAGACTCCTCTCACCTCACCCCCGGTAACAGCAACCTGTTTACACCGCTGTGGCTAACTATATGCTGTATTTGAATGCTTATTTATACGTTTCTTCATACATTTAATGTGTCATTTCACTGCAGAACTGCACAACCCTCTCTGTGATAAATAAAACCTTTGATTCCTCGGATCCAGTCGGAACTGTTGCGGCCTCAAGTCCACTTATTAGCTTTGCCCGGAGCTTTCAGTGATATCACATGATCACAGTTATATTCTGGTTAATAGAACAAAGCATTTCATTATGACAGAGGACTGAGAGACAGGAAGCACTGACACACACACACACACACACCGTAACCCTCCCACCTCAGGGCCACACACACACACACACACACATCAATACAATACGTCCACACACACACACATGCACACACACACACACACAGAATAAAATAAATACATGTACAATCAAAATTGCAATTACCTGCAGAATTTGTGAAGGGTAAACAAATCTGGGCCCCCACCTCAACCCCCCCCCCCCCCTTCACTTGCTCGCTCGCTCCCTTGCTGCACACACACACACACACACACACACACACACACACACACACTGATGGAGCGAGCGGCGTTAGCATTCTAGTTAGCATGCTGAAATGAATACAGTTAGATCCAAAGCAATTTCCTTTTATTTATCTTAGCAGCCGCGCATAAATAAAGGCAAGGGCATCCAGGCAATTAGCATAATTACTATGAGGCGGTCAGACCCTCTGTGATTTCATAAAGACACACACACACACATACACACACACACACACACAAGCCGCCGCCACAGGGTGTGTGTGTGTGTGTGTGTGTGTGTGAAAGAGGAGAGGAGATAGAGACAATGACTCTGAGTGTGTGTGTGTGTGTGTGTCGGTGCACAACTTTTGCTGTAATGTCCATTTGTTCTGCCGTGTGTGTGTGTGTGTGTGTGTGTGTGTGTGTGTGTGTGTGTGCGTTTTCTGCATGTTTGTTTGTGTTGTTTATTCATTTTCTGCATGTATGTCGGTCTGTCTCAGTCTCGTCCTTGGCTTGTTGTCTGGCCTACGCACACACACACACACACACACACACACACACACACACACACACATATGGTGATACACACAAACATTTGGTCACACATTACTGCACACATATCCAAAACACACACACACACACCAATCTAAAGCCCCAGTGTGTTTGTGTGTGCGTGTGTGTGTGTGTGTGTGTGTGTTATTAATATGCAAATACAAGTGAAAAACAACAACGGGCATGAAAAACAATATCCCACCTGACAGGCTGAGGTCAGCTGATACCGGATCTACTGGTTTCATTGGTTTGATTGGTTTTGGTTCCTTTTTTTTTTGAGTTTGAACTCGATAGATTCGGGTCTGTGTCAGAGTATGATCTCATAAATATTAAAAGAGTTTTTATACCACGACGTTGGTTTTCAGGATTTGTGCTGGTCTTGTGCCAGAACAGCTGTTGGATGTTAAAGCCTGGACTGGGGAGCAGATCTGCGTCTGATCGGGCTCAGGTGTTTCCGTGTTGTGTCGGTTGTTACGTTCGCCTCCTTTATGTTAACAAGGACTGTACATCTGATGAGAGGAGATCAGGGCCGGTTTGCTATTGAAGGGTTCGGCTTGTCATTAAGAGGCAGTCTTGACAGTCTTGCACTCATTTGTTTGTCTGCTGCAGACTGATCAGCCCCCGTTATGCTAACAATGACTGTTAGCATTTTAATGGAGAACTGTGACAGTTTGCTATTGGAACCTAAATGTTATGTCTTTTTTTTCCTTTTTTGCAATTTTTACTTGTTATTTCAGTTTATTTAGTCTATGTGTAACTTTTTAGCTTTGCAGTATTTAGCTTCTCTTCTGCTTTCACTACTTTTAGCTGTCGGTTGACTGAAATATCTCAGCAGCTGTCGGAGGGATTTCTATCAAACGTTGTACAGACGTTCATGTTCCCCAGAGGATGAATCCTACTGTCTTTGTTGATATTCTGATTGTTCCTTTAGCGCCGCCATGAGGTTAGAATTTTTGTTCTCAGAGTGAAATATCTTGACAACTGTTTGATAGATCGCCGTAGTCAAACTTTTTCACTTATTCTGTGATGTAACTTCGCATCTACTTGATGGATCGGCACAAAATTTAGTTCACGGTTCCCAGACGATCCTGTAGCTTTTCCTCTAGCGCCGCCATGAGGTTGACTGTTTAGTTCCATACGTAAATATCTTGACAACTATTAGATGGATTACTGTGAAAATGTACTTCACACATTCATGTTCCCCTCAAGATGAGCTGTAATAACTTTAATCTCCTGATCAATACTTTGATTTATGACTAAACACCTGCAAAATATCACTATATTCCCATCAGCATCAACTGTACTTTGTGTTATTCAGTAAACGTCTGCATGCTAACACGCTAAACCAACACAGTTAATGTGGTAAACATTATACCTGCTTAGCATTATAATGGCTACAGCTGTAGACTCTGCTTTATTTTATAATGTTAAATCCACACATGCACAGGAATCCCAAACACGCTCTGCTATAACCAACGACAGCACTTTCTTTTTTTTTATCAGTAGTGTTGTTCAGTGATGTTCTTTCACTGGAATATTTTAAATGCCGTTGCTTCTGCAGAAAAATGTCAGTTACTGTTACTGAGGCTTTGAATGTTGTTTTTTTTGAGTGTTACACCGACCTTTGTGCGTCTTACAACCTTTCGCTGACCTTTTCGAGACCCCTGCCGACCTTGTAAGTAATTTCAAACTGAAAGAAGCAGAAAAAAAAAAAACTCCCCCAAAAACATACAGCAGAAAACAATGTTTGGTGTGAGCTCTGCTTGGAGTCGCTGCTCTAATAATCTGAGGCCTGTTTAACCTCTGGGAGGCAACCTGGGAATTAACGAAGCAGTCAGCAAGGTTATGTTTGTTTACAGCACATCTTATGTCTGTGTGTGTGTGTGTGTGTGTGTGTGTGTGAGAGAGTGTTAGTGTTTACATCAGCGTCATATCAGCATAATTTACACACACACACACACACACTTGCTTCCACCTTTCAACTCACTTTCCAATTCTAATTAATCCGTTTTAATCCCTCTGAAACGGGCAGATTTGCTTCCCTTCACCTGGAGCAGCTTGTTGCTAAACCTGGACCTCAATCAGACAAGATGATAAACCGGTAAAAAAAAGCAAAAACACAGGTTGTGATTATCTCCACATCTCAGCTCCCCTTTTTTTTCCCCACTGTTGTGTTATGTTACTTTAAAAGGGGGGCAGGAAGTAATCCATGACCTACAGAGAGGCTTAGCAGCTGTGTCACAGTTTTCCAGTAAACCTCACCAGCCTCCATCATGGAAAAAAATACAAGATTTATAAAAGCTTATTAACACAGGTTAACATTACACCATATTTCATGAATGCTCTGAGCCTTTTTGCACTGCGTGGTGACTTAAAGTCTCCAGAAAAAAGATGCTTCACCTATAAACAGAGGTGAACATTTTCTCTAAACTGTCACATTGTAAATATCTTTTATAATTTCAAGGTTCAGTTGTGTCAGTTAACAACACACGATACACACACACACATATTAGAATAATTTAAATTAGAGTAGAATACAAGAGTAAAATTGGCAATGAAATAGAACGAAAGTTGCACTAAAAGAGGAAATTATTAAGGAATATACAGTCACATATATACATAAAAATAGTGTATATATGGACGCATGCACGCAAAGTTTTTACAATACGTGCGAAATCAATGAAATATGTAAGTTATAGTCCAGTTTTTTCAGATGAGATGGACATTAGAGCTTAAAACCAACATTTATCAGCTACAACTTTAATTCAGTCTTTACAGTAAAACATGTCAACAATACAAAGAACAGAACAAACAGCTGCAGATGAAAATGATGAAGAGAAGAAAAAGTTGTTGTCAAAATTCAAATGAGGTTTCAAGCTGCTGCAGAACCAGGTCACATGACCCACAAAGCCGGCATCGATAGGTTACTTGCTGCTCGCTGCTACTAACTAGAAAGCAGGAAGTGGTACTTCAAAATAGAAGCACAGTTTTTTTATGATTGGAAGTTGGCCCAAATGCTCACAACCGACTCATGTTGATGTACATAAGAAGAGCAAAAATATAACATTTAAGGTGCATTTCCTGAACATTATCCATCCAAATGATCTTGTTTTGATAAATTATCCAATAACAAAGTTATTGAAAGTCAATGAAATCATGTTTAGCCTTGCTTAGCCTAGCTTATAGTATACACAGTAAACAAATACCTAGCTACAGAGAGACTAACACACACACACACACACACACACACACACACACACACACACACATGCAGAGAGAATCAGGGTGTGCGTTAATGAGGAACCCAGCATGGATGGACATTGATGAGGCTCATTGACGATTAACATCTCATTAGCATCTCATTAGCATTAGAGAGGGCAGACTAAATGGACACAGGCAGGGAGCAGCTATCACACACACACACACACACTCACACACACATTATGGTAAGTATCACTTTGACGAGTCAGGTATGAGAGGTTAAAGGTCAACAGAGTGAGTGTTTGAAACCTGACTGAATAGAGAAATATAAACAAATTCAACCAAACATGCAGATTAAGTTGAATGACAGACATTTTTCGATCATAAAGGTGTCATTTTAACCGTCAAACTCAAAAACTGATCTCTATCCTCGACCCATCTTGTTTTGATTTATGTCAGGAGCATCACAGTCCATATTCACAGCCTATCAGCAACGGTTTTTCCCAGAAGAAGATATTTCATTGGTCTCTTTCTTCTTCTTTTTTTTTTTCGGTTCCTTATTTAATTAATTTTATCTCTTTCTCTCTACCTCCTGTCCTCCCTGTCTCACTCTTGCACACATACTGTACATGCAAACAATTAATATTAATGATGAAGAGATTGAGTCTCACACACACACACACACACACACAGGGAGCTGGCGTATCAGCAGCAACAGTAGGAACCACATGTAATTAACCTGCTTGACCTCAGGAGTATAAATGCCTGTGTGTGTGTGTGTGTGTGTGTGTGTGTGTGTGTGTGTGTCTGAGTCAGTGTATTGTGCTTGAGGAGTCGAGTGTTCAGGCATGATCTTCACATAGCTGCAACATTAGACACAGTCAGACCCGTGTGTGTGTGTGTGTGTGTGTGTGTTCATGTGTATGTGTGATGTGCTGCTGAAGTCGAGTGTTACGCCGTGATCTTCACATAAATACACCATTAGACACACTCAGATGTGTGTGTGTGTGTGTGTGTGTGTGTGTGTGTGTGTGTGTGTGTGGCAGACTTACCACTAATCTGATGTGCCTGCAGGATACATTACTGCCACTGCTGGTTATCATTTATCAGTTAGTTGCTTCTTCTTAAACTGCGTCTGTACCTTGTGATGTCATTTCCTGCAACAGTATAGAACAGCATGTTTGTCATAATGAGTCTAGAATGTGAAGGCTGAACAGTCGACAGTTGTAAATGTAATATTAATGGGTGTTTATTGAAAGTAACACCAGTATTAATCACATCAAACCTTCATCACTGTTAGAGGATTTGCTGATGTTGATGATGATGCTGATAATGAAGGTCATCTACTGTATGGTGACCTCGTCATCGTCAGCTCACAGTTCATGAGTTTGTGTGATGTATGCTAATATCAGCTCATGGAATTTTTTACTTTTTTCATTTTTTGTGCTGGTAATTAATATCATTTGCTCAGCTCCAGGTATAATTTCATGGTGTCAGCTGTACCCTGGCTGGTTAGCTAGCTGTACCCTGGCTGGTTAGCTAGCAGTACCCTGGCTGGTTAGCTAGTTGTACCTTGGCTGTTTAGCTACCTGTACCCTGGCTGTTTCGCTAGCCTTACCCTGGCTGGTTAGCTAGCCATACCCTGGCTGTTTAGCTAGCTGTACCCTGGCTGGTTAGCTAGTTGTACCTTGGCTGTTTAGCTACCTGTACCCTGGCTGGTTAACTAGTTGTACCCTGGCTGGTTAGCTAGTTGTACCTTGGCTGTTTAGCTAGCTGTACCCTGGCTGGTTAACTAGCTGTATCCTGGCTGGTTAGCTAGCTGTACCCTGGCTGGTTAACTAGTTGTACCCTGGCTGGTTAGCTAGTTGTACCTTGGCTGTTTAGCTAGCTGTACCCTGGCTGGTTAACTAGCTGTATCCTGTCTCAGAGAGCGGACGGGGGAGACATGATATCATAGCGTAGCATTCGGTTGTTGCAGACTATTTATGTCACATGAAAAGTGACATAAATAGTCTAATTGTGTGAAGAATGAAAAAATAGAGAGCTCTGGCTCTTTCCTGTCCTCTGCACAGCTGACCAATCACTGTGTGAAGTGGGTGTGAAGGCTCTTCAGTGTCAGAAAGTTGCAGAAATGGCTGCGTGCAGCCCAACCTGATCCAACATGAGAACGAGCTGGAAGCTTCTGAAAGATCTGATGAGCAAAACAACGCAGGGTACATCTGGCAAAATAGTTGTACGTGGTTCAGAGGTGCACATTTCTCATTAAAATCCTATCTATGGTTTTATAAACTGTTTTGCAGTGTCTTGCGTCTGATAAACCTTTAAACACATAAATCAGTTACTTCAACTGGACACATGAAGAAGTAATGCAGTAGAAGCAGCGGTTACCAGTGATGATGTCATCACACAGTTTTCATCCAGTTGTCTGAAGCTTCATTAAGACCTCGTTAACAAGCTCTCAGTCAGTCAGCAGCAGGTGGATCATCGATATCTTCAAGTTGCTCTGACATGAATTAAAACTCCACCTCTCTTCTGTCTGTTTCTGTCTGTTTTCAGTCTCTGGACGGGTTTGTATTTGCACTAAACAAGGAGGGACGTTTCCTCTACATCTCTGAGACCGTCTCCATCTACCTGGGACTGTCACAGGTAAGTCACGCTATTATATGACTGTTTATCTGTGTGAAAACACAAGCGTTTCACAGCTCAGTCAGTGTTTTTTGGCTTCTTACTTGCAAATTCGACAGTCTTCCTCTCATCTTTCTCTCTCTGTGTCTCTTTCTCTGAGTGTCTCTGTCTCTGTCTCTCTCTCTCCTATCATTACCAAAGACAATTCCCAACAAATTAAGGCTTATTTAAAATCTCATCAGCTCGTCGGACGGTTGTTGATTTGTGCAGCGAGCGACAACGCATATTTTATCGCTGTGTGTGTGTGTGTGTGTGTGTGTGTCGGGGACACTTCATTTTACTTTGTCAGCTTGGTAATGAGTTCTGCGTCTCAATTGGTTCACTCTCCACCACTTCTTGTTAATAGAGACAGGCGTCCATCCTGAAGGTCAACACATCGACCTTGGAGGCGCTAATAAGTCAGTATTGACAAGCTGTGTGTGTGTGTGTGTGTGTGTGTGTGTGTGTGTTGCTGAATTAAAAGAGATTCAAACTGTCACATTTCCTTCTTCAGCTCATAGCTTCTGCCAGCTTGTGTTCAAACTGCCGATACGTGTTGATGGTAATAAGACGTACAGGAGTAAACAACACATCCAGCGCCGGCTGACAGAGATGTTTTATTCTCCTCTTTTTATATGATAATATTTTGAAGTTTCTATCAGTCAGAATCAAGTTAGATAAAGTATCTGAAGCAGTTTTATTAGTTTTATAAGTTTTTTCTGTTGGAGATCAGAAAGTTTTTGTGTTTTTTTGTGTTCGTATAATCCTGCAGAGGTGAGATAGTGCAAGATATCAGAAACATAGTTGTCATTTAATCAAAAAACTAATCCAAGGAAAAACATATTGCAGACGGGGTTGTTGTGAAAAGGTCATGTGAATTTGGAAGCCTCCTCAGTTAAAAAGTTTCCTGCAGCACTTGAACACACCATCAACACTGCAGTTTGTAACCCGGTTGCTTCTGTTTGTGTTTTAGTTGTTGGTCATTTCTAATTATTTCTGCAGTTTTTATAAAACTGTGGCCGGCAGGTGGATCAGCGTTCCACAAACATCTGGAGACATGAGGACATTTTTTTGGGGTTGAGTTTTGGGGTTGAATACTTGTAAACCTGAGTTGATGTTACTGTGTGTTCAGACAGAACATGAAAGGAAGTGATTTGAAAATGTTTCAAATGAATCTGCTTCATATACGTACAAGGAACAAGAGGAAAAAGGAGAAAGACTGTCACACACACACACACACACACACAGCTGCTAGCTAGCTTACAGCTAACGTCTGCAGAACACTGGTTTGTCTGGTCTGGTGTTCAAACTCACCTGAATGACACAAGGTGAACATTTTCTCTGCTTCCTGTGTGAACACACCTTTACATCACAGTATATAGATGTGATACAGTCAGGCTGAAATAAAAAATATATATAAAAATATATATATTTTACACATGAAGTTCAGTTTATCGTCATGGTTAGCAGATATCTTGGCTGCTTCAAGTCCTCCAAATGTCTGGAAGTACAGCACTAAATCACTGGAATATCCCTTTAAAGTTTTAAATGTTTCTCATGTTTTTCTTCTCAGTAAAGAGCAGTATATGGATTCATTTGTTCTATATGATCATTTAGTGAAACTCGTTCCTGCGACTACAGATGTTGATCTGTGTGAAAATGACGCGCAGGCGGGAAACTCTGAACGTTGTTTTCTAGAGAGGAGCTGGTATTTACTGTCTCTGCCATGACATGCATTAGGTCTCTCTCTCTCTCTCTCTCTCTCTCTCTCTCTCTCTCTCTCTCTCTCTCTCTCTCTCTCTCTCCATTAGTTTAATGTGAACTCCTTGTCTCTGTAAATTAGATATAGGAAGCTCTCAGATATGGGAGCGAGAGAAAAAAAGGCCAATCAGTTTACCAAATTAAAGAGGAAGGCACATCACTCTCTCTCCCCCTCTGTCTCTCTCCCTCTCTCTGTCAATGTGTCTCTCTACCTCTCCCCCAACCCCCCCCCACACCCCCTTCCTGGATTAATTCCCCCACCAAGATTGATTGATGATTTCTATCAAATAATTGATTAATTGTCACATCGGGTCCCCTAAGCTTTTCCGCCAGCTCCGCCGAGCTGGTTATCTTGTTCTCTCGGCTTTTATCAGCTGCAAGAAGAAGTGGCACGCCGATTTAAGAAAAAAAAAAGAAAAAGTGAAAGACAGAGAGAGAGAGAGAGAGAGAGAGAGAGAGAGAGAGAGAGAGAGAGATCAAGCTTGTCTTTGCCTTGTAGGAGTCTCACCCTGTAATCCTACATGTGTACACAGAGTTCGTCAACCTCCATCCTCTTAATTGCTCTTCCTTCCTCCTCTTCTCCTTTAATCACTGCCCTTCCCTCTCTTTAGTTTTTTTTTTTTTTTTTTTAAGGAAGGAAAATATATCGCTAATTATTTTTCAACTTTAATTAGATCGTGGCGTGCAGGAAAAATGGGCTGGGTGGCGGGCGGGCGGGGAGGTTGATGGGGGGGATTTTTTTTTTTTTTTTTTTTTTTAAGCCTTTTGACAAATTGACGAGGTTATGAATTTTCTCGCTCGGTGGCCGGCGCGCTGGAACAATCTGAAGGCAGATTTATGTGTAAAGAGGATTTGCCGGTTTAAACTTGTTTCTTCGCCGTCGTCTCGCCGGGGAGACGACGGACGTGGCCGGCCAATCAAACAAGCTGTTAATAGAGTCATTAACAAAGAGCGGAGCTGTAATTAAACACGGCCGCTGAGTAAAGTTAAAGTCCCCCCCCCCCCCCTCCCTCCAACACACACTCTTCTCTTTTTTTACATTCTCTCCTTTTTGAATTTTAATTCTTTGCTATAAAAAGTTGATGAGCTGGAGTTTGTTAAGGCTGCTGTCAGAGAGAGAGAGAGAGAGAGAGAGAGAGAGAGAGAGCTTTAATTAAATCTGTGCTGCAGTTTTTACCAGCTGAGCTACAACCAACAACAACTTCTGTAAATAAATAGAATAAAAAAAACACTAATAAAACTGACAATATTATGAACCAAACTCAATCACAAACATATATTTATCTTTATCAAACACACGAGGAGAAATCCATCCAATATCTCTCAAATTTTACGTAACACGGGCCGCCACGTTGAAGGCTCCGTCTCCGAAATTACGTCGGCTGGTGCGGCGGGACGGAGAGAGAAGGCCCCTGAGTCCGAGGACCGCAGGCTTCGAGAAGGTGTGTGTTGGTGGAGGAGGTCTGAGAGTTATTGGGGGGGGGGCAGGGAGTGGAGGGATTTCACAGGGAGTCAGTGTAGGTGAATGAGAGTGGGGGGTGATGTGCCGCCAGGACATATTGGAGCCTGTCCAGGGTTTTTACTGGGAACCCCCGAACAGGACTCCATCACAGTAGTCCAGACGATTTGAAATGAAGGTCATGGATCGAGGTCTCGGCGACGGCGTTTGAGAGGGACGGCCGGAGTCGGGAGATGTTCTGCAGGTGGAAAAAGGTGGATTTGACGTGTGACTGGAAGGAGAAGGTAGAGTCCAAGAGGTTGTGGACTTCAGGGGAGCAACCGTCCCCAACCTTCTGGACCAGCGCCTTAGGTGCTGCAACCATGAGCTCTGTTTTCTTACTGTTTAGTTTGAATATTTGCTGCCTGGATTGAGCTCACAGGCAACATTTGTTGAATGAACGCTGCTTTTATACATCGCTCTGAAGCCGTAGTGAGGATGTCGGACAGGACTTCTCATCTGTGTTTAGGTTTAGACAAAAAAAAAATGTTAAAGATCCCCTCCAGACATGTAAAATATTCTACTTTGTGTCTGATATAGTTTTCCATAAAAAAGTGAAATTATCTTGTTAAAATCCTTAAAATGACATCAACTTCTTCCCTGATTGGCTTGTGATGTCACAAATCGTGCTCGTAGCCCCGCCCCCTTTAATCAGACGTCCAATGAGCTCAGAGAAACTTTCTTCTCCATGCAGATGAATTAAGGTGAAAACAAACTCACATCATTCTGCACAGTGAAGCTCAAACATCCAACTGAAGGAACAAGAAGAAGAAGAACATGTTTATTTAACGGAGGGAGACTTTAAAGTCTTTATGATCTTTCCTCGTCATGTTCTCTCCTTCTGTTCTAAACATTTTTGCTGTTTAGTTGTATATTAAGACAGTTTCCAGGAGATCATTTCCATCAGCTGCCCTCCGCGTCGTCTCGTCTGAAGCTGAACTATTCTCGATTATCCCGCTAAACAAAGGAGATGAAATCACGTCTCCTGAGCGGCGTGTCTCTGTGTGAACTGGATATTATTCTTCATTACGTTACTCTGTCTGCTTTTCTGCAGGCAGACGCTGCTAATTACTTCCTCTGCAGTAGATGAAGAAGTGGAAACAGGTGTCATAGTGTCGTGCATCCTTCCATACACAGATACAGATTTGCTCAATTCAAACTTACAAATATTGAGCCGATCTTCAACCTCCTTTACTTCTGAGCTCATAGCATTAAAACACGTCTTCTTCACGTCATATATTGTTATTCTCAGGTCAGACGACTCAAGGTCAAAAGGGTTTAAAACATTTTTTTTCATGTTTTCATACATTATGTCGTCTTTTTGTTTAGTTTTGTGTGGAAGATGGAAACATGCTGTTGTTGTCTGTAGAGGAGCAGCAGTGACACCCTGTTGATCCGACAACGCTGCACACTGTGTGTGTGTGTGTTCATGTACATATAAATGTTTTTGTGTGTTTGCATGTGTGTGTGTTTGTGTGTTTATGAGAGCAGGCAACGCTTGCAGCTGCCCTCTTAGTGATCTAATTGAGACGTGTGTGTGTGTGTGTGTGTGTGTGTGTGTGTGTGTGTGCAGCAGATGGCTGTGTGTCCTCTGCCTGATGGTCCAGAGGAAAATAATAACTGCGTCGTCCCGGCCAGACCCAAATTAGTCTGCTGGATTCTCGCCCGTTACGCCCAAATATGGTCGGCGGCCAGCTCCGCTTCATGCCAGGCCGGCATATGCAGCAGCACGGGAGAGAACACGCACACGCACATTAACACACACACACTAACACACACACTAACACACACTAACACACGCACACACACGCAGGTAATATTGAGAAATTGGCTCCAAAATGGCGACTACTCTGAGAACAAAGATTCTGGTTGTTTTTTTTTCAGGAAGAAAACTGTGAATTTCTCTGAGTTATTATTTAAAATTTGTCTCTTGAATTCGTAGTAAAAATGTCACATTTTCTGTTAACTGAACCTGATTTAAAGTCACATCATCTATAATATAAAAACATACGACGTCAATACTTTTCAGACGTTGTGCTCTTGGCTCCTCTGCAAGCCGCTGTGACCTACAAATTACCCATAACACCCTTCTCTGCTTCAGTTAGCAGACATGTTTATGTGTATTTTTATTAAGTTAGATTCAGAACACAGCTGATATGTCTTCAAACATATTTTCATTCATATTTTCAGGCCTTCATGTAGCAGCAGCATTCATAAACCTCTACTGTATATATAATACAGTATAATAATACATCCTGTCTTTATTTACAGGCTTTTGGGACAAAGTTATCCGACTTAAACACATCAAACTTTTAACAACTATTCCAGTTTTTCACTGTCTGAACTTTTATTTCAGGATTGTTTGAACCCACTTTCATGTAAAAAACTGACACATTTAAACCATCGTGTGGACTCCTTCACTTTCCACTTCCTATAAATAACACAACTCACACAATAATTAAATATACAGCAACATGTCAATTAATTTTCTGGAGCTGTTAAAAACATATTTCCATCAGGTGAAAACACACAAACAGAAAACAGATTAACTTTTTCATTTATGAGTAAAACATTTAAATTATGCGTAAAGGAAATAACATTCACATTTAAAAACAAAATGTAGTTTAAGAGGTTTAGCAATAATAAAATATGACATCAGGCTGATAGTAAATGAACATCTGACCTCAGCTGATGTTTGTTTGTTTATCAGTTGATTGTTTATTTGTTTATTTGTTTGGTCCTTGATAGTAAAAATAAATAGTGGAATGAGCCTTTAAATCAGTGATTTACACTGACGTACAGGAGGAGAAACATACGAGCTGAAGCAGCCGAGTCTCTCGTTTTCTGCTATTGTTCACTGGATCAAGTCGCTGCCAGACCACTGGTGTGTGTGTGTGTGTGTGTGTGTGTGTGTGTGTGTGTGTGTCAGAGGTGTGTGAAGCGATTTGTTTCTGTCTTTGTCATTTAAAGAGGCTCTCTAGTGCTCAGACCTGCTGCCACACACACACACATACACACACACACACACAAGGAAGGTCATTCTGCTCACACACACACACACACACACACACACACACACACACACACATGCACACACACATGCACAGGCAGGGTCATTGGAAAGCGAGGCAGAGCCTGATCTCTGCTCTCTTTCAGTTCAGTCCACATTCCCTCAGAGAGAGAGAGAGCTGGCAATAACACCACCCGCACACACACACACACACACACACACACACACACACACACACACACACACACACACACACACACACACACACACACACACACCACTCCTTCCTCCCAGTATTCCCAGTGGGCTCTGCTGCTGGTCTGCAGGGGAACACTGAATTAATTAGCATTAAGCAGCTCCAGCAGACTGCCGACTGCTTCCTTCCTCTGGTCTCTCAACGTCCACACCGATGTCCACGAACCGGAGGAGACAGCTTCGTCTGCACCCGTCTCACATCCGCCCGCCACCAACGCTGCAAAGTTTTATTAACGAGACGCCGATGGTCTCATTTCAATCCCAGTCTCCTACAACTTACATTCATATACTGTTAAAGTCTATTTCCAGATCATGTTGTGTTACCAAACATAATCGGCGCCTGCATCGTTTTTTCCATATTTTCTTTCATTTCTAAATGAATGAAGCTCTACGAAGGACTTTGGCACCACAGACGTTCACATCCTGAGTCCTCTGAGTGTGTTTAGATTTAGAGAATTTTATTTATATAGCTCAAATATCACAAATCACACATTTACCTCGTCTGTACAGCAACACAACATCCTCCGTCCTTACACCCTCCATTCAAATAAGGAAAAAACTCCCTTTAACCTGGAACAAATGGACAAAACCTCAGGAGGAGCAACAGAGGAAGGGACCGTCTTCCAGGACGGACACACAGGAAATAGATGTAACATGCACAGAATAGACCAGGATAGCAAAATGACAGAATTATAGATAAACTGATAACATATATATGTTAAGAATATGATCAGGGTCGAACCCGAGTCACCTGAAAGGTCAAGGTTCAAGTCTCTGCAGAGTCTAAACACGACCGTAACGCTGTTGTCACAAGCAGCTGATATTTCATGCAAGATATTATTACACATATACACTATAAATAGATAGATAGAAGTTGATCAGCAGTGTTTGGAGAGTCTGTTGTGAGGAAGGAAGTGCTGCTGGGTCTTGTCGACCAGGCGGGGGGGTCTTCAGGTCGGGTCTTCGGATATTGGGACTCACAGGAACTTGAAACCTGCTCAGCATCCTCTCCATCGATACACAGTTTTTATGTTTTAACAGCATCTCTTCTGACTTCCTGCATGTTTTAAACAGAAAATACCAACTTCTTCCCTCTGATGTGATTTAAATCACTCAGTTGAAAAGCAACAGGCTGAAGAAGTTTTATACATTCGTCTGTTACTGGACCAAGAAAAACAAGATGAATGTTTTTATCTTCACTTTTTATTGTGACTTCTGTTTATTTTTGTAATTATTTTATTTGTATTTTTATATTTTCATACCTTTATGATATTTTTTATTCTCTTCTCTAATTCCTCCTTTCATCGCTCTTTCTCTCCCTGTTGTCCTTCTCTTTTCTCCTCCTCCTCCTCTCTCTCTCTCTCTCTCTCTCTCTCTCTCTCTCTCTCTCTCTCTCTCTCTCTCTCTCGTTCCGTGTGTGTTTGGGACGGGGAGATCGGCCATTTGCATGAGGTCAAAGAGGGGCATTCTGGGAGACGGAGGAGAGGGAGGAGATGGGGCGAGGATGATGATGAGAAGGAGGGGGTGCATGCGAGGAAGGTCACAGTTAATTGAGCCACCCTGGTGAACTCTCACACTCATACACACACACACACTCACACTCTCACACACACACACACATACTGTCCCATTCATAATTGATGGTGCTGACTCCAGAGCTGCCATGTCGTTCAGATAATATAATATCTATAATAATTCTAGTAGGTGGTGTGTGTGTGTGTGTGTGTGTGTGTGTTGTGAAACGATGGAGGGATAAAAAAGTGTAAAAGTAAAAGTGTAACTAGGGAGAAGTCAGGAAGTCTGTAAGATCAGAAAAGGAGAGTTTTTTTTTTAACTTTTTAAAAATGTAAAGGATGGAGGGATGATGGCAGGACGAGGAAGAGGAGGAGGAGAGTAAATGAAGGATGAAGTAAAAGAACCTCACCGTAAAATGTGAGCGGGTGAGGATGTGGAAACTAAAAGAACGGGAAGAAAGACATTTCAAAATAAGAAGAAAGAGAAAAATGATGGAGAGAAGGAAGAGGATGAGAATGAAGAAGGATAAAAAGTGGAAGATGAAGGGTGAAAGTTTTTACTTTAAGATATAAAAGATAAGAAAAGGAGGAAAGGAGGAAGGAAAAATGACAAAAAAAAAGAGAGAGAGAGACAGGACTGAGAAGAGGAGTGAACTTTGACCTTTTTAGAATATAAAGGATGGAGGGATGGTGGAAAGAAAAGAGACGAGGGAAGTTTGGAGCTGTTTGCTTCCTGTTTCCAACCGCGAGTCGGGACATTTTTAAAAAAAAAAAAACTACGTAACTACGGTTGTTGTGGTGTTTACTGTTGCCATGACGACAAAGGTTGCCTAACTTTAAGGAAGCAGTAACTTTAACCCACATCAAACCACGATCTGTTCCTAAACCTGACCAGACCTGAACCACAGCGCCGTCGCATCATAAAACATCATTACTGATGATGATGTCATCCTGCTGATGGAGACGCCAGATCAGAGTCACATGATCGAACCGCGGATCTGCTCGTTTAATTTGGAAGACATGTTGGAGTTTTGTGTATGAGACGGAGGAAAATGTGAGGAAGAGGGGAGATAAAGAAAGAAAGGAAGAAAGAGGATTAAGAGGTGTCGGGTAAAAAAGAAATAAAGTGGTTGGAGAGAGTGATGGATGGTCAGAAAAAGAAGAGGAGAGACGAGAGTTTAGACGTTGATGATGAAGGGAACGAGGAAGAGAGAGTGATGGAGGGACTGGGAGATCTGGAAGATATCAAGGATGGGTGGAGGATGAAGGTGGAGAAAAGAAGAAGAAGAGAAAATAATTGAGAGACAGGAGAAGAAGTGAAATGAGAGATACGGGAAGGAGGAAAGAGAGAAAGGAGGAGTAAAGATGGAAGGATGATTGAGGAGGGGAAGGAGGAAGATAGATGTAGCAAATAATAATAATAAAGACAAGAGAAGAATGAAAAGAGGAAAAGACAAAATGAGATGACAGGATTAACGACAAGGGAAATGAGAGACGGGGGGAAAGCGAAAGAGGAGGAGAGATGTCAAATGGAAAGAAAAAAGAGAAGAAGAGGAGACGAAGGAGCGAAAGGAGGAGAGATGGAAAGTTGAGAAAAAGAGGAAAAGGATAAAAAAAAACAATGAAAACAAGAAATAAAAGGACAGAAACACAAAGTTTGTCGTTATTAATCGTGACAATTTTGTTTTTCACCTCAACAAAAGATGTACCTTGTGTGTCTGAATGTGTGTGTGTGTGTGTCCACCATACACACACACACACACACACACACACACACTCTCTCTCCCCGTCGTCCAGCGTGAAAGCCGGCGAGGTATTAGCATGCTGACAGGAAGCTGCAGGAGGTTATCTGGACCTCAGAGGAGCTTCCGCCTCCTTTTGTTCTGACTGATCGCCGCGGCGACACACCGGGGGGATGATGGGACGTGGCGTGGGCGGCGAGGCGGATTTGCAGGGAAATGAGTAACAAAAGATACGCCTGCTAACAATACAGACGAGTCCCTGTCCACTCACGTCTGTTCACAAAGTTTCTCAGACCCAGAGGAAAAACATTTTTTATCTTTTCAATTTCTTTAAAAGGAGGAAAAATGCTTCAAGTTTTACATCAAGTTTTTATTTATCTTTTTCTTTTTTAACCAGAAACCTGTTAACTATAAATGTGTGTGTGTTTAATTCAAATTGAAATCCATTTATATTAATAATATATATATATATATAGTTTTCTTTAAACCATATCCTTAATAGGGACAAAAATCTAGTGATTTTATGCCATTTATATCCTGTTCTGATGAAGCTGACCAATCAGAGCAGAGAGGGCTCATCAGGAGGCGGGGCCTTAAAGAGACAGGAGCTAAAACAGCCTATTAGAGACAGAGGCTGAACTGAGGGGCTGCATAAAGGACCAGTACAAGATAAATAAGGAGTTTTTAACTGTTAAAATCATGCAAAGATATTCCAGTAGAGCCCCAGTATAGAGCCCCAGTATAGAGCCCCAGTAGAGATGGAAATACGCAGCATATGTCCTCTTTAATGTTACTCTCCAGGATAATATAATGAGCCAGTAGGTTTACGTTATGACCACCAGTTTTAATTATTTCAACTTCATGTCTGAGACATCATGGCTTTGGCAGACGGGTTTAAATACCCATGAGCCTCGGGTACCGTTGCTATGGAGAAGAAGGTGGTCAGAGGTGCTCCGTCATTACCAGACCACCGTAGTCGCTGAATTCCTCCGAAATGAACCCAGAATCTGAAAATAAACAGATCTGGAGGTTGTAAAATCATTTTCCTCAACAGTGAAAGCAGTTCACATAACATGTTTATATAGTTTAATATCACAAATTACAAATTTGCCTCACAGGGTTTTATAATCTGTACAATAAACAACATCCTCCGTCCTTAGACTCTTGATCCAAATAAGGAAAAAGTCCCTAAAAATCTTTAAAGGGGAAAAATAAGCATGATTATTGGATGTTTCTTGCTGAAATGCACTTTGGGAGTCGTAGTTTAACTTCTCCCCTTAAAGTTTTTACATTCACAAGCTTGTAACTTTGGAGGTTTTTATCAAAGAAGCAGATATTAATATTCTGGACTGATGATGATTCAACCGGCAGAGTTTCATGTCGAGAAGAAAGTCACGACGCAGTAAAACAATACTAGGGAGTAAAAGTCTGAATATCTCGAGCTCTGCTGCTTCAGTTTTTGAAATGAGACGAGTTAGAGAAAGTTAATCTGCAACATAAAACTACTAACAAATATCTAATATTCAGAATCAGGCGCTCGTCCAGTCGGTCTTTCTGGCTTTTTTTTTTTTCAAGCTTTGTTTACAAGAGAACCTCATTTACTTAAAGCATCGTCTTCTTCTTGTAGCAGGACTCACGTTGTGGATGTGATGTGAAAATCCAGGTGAAAATAATTTTAAAAAGATCACATAAATATCTGCTTTTTTTTCAGTGGAATTCGTTAAAAAAAAAGACAGCTGTGTATGTGCAGTTGATGTGTCTCCTCACTCTCCTGTATATATACTGTGTGTGTGTGTGTGTGTGTGTGTGTGTGTGTGTGCATAGATCCATGCTTTGTGTGTTCATCCATATGTATTGTGTGTGTGTGTGTGTGTGTGTGTACTGCGTCTAGACACAGACACTTTATAGACCGCTGCCATTGAAATGGATGAAGCTGCGCAGCGAGCTGCAGTGTGAGGTCAGAGGTGACGCTCCGCCTGCACGGCGAGGATTTAAAGTCAGAGGAGACACTTTCATACATTACAGACAGACAGACAGCAGGAGGTGAAGCACTGACCTGCTGAAGGACACACACACACACACGCACACACACACACACACACACGCACACACACACACTCTCAGCTGGTTATTTAGCTTCACATGCTTCTGCTTTTCATGCATTACAGGAGTGAGTGATGGTGGAAGGTGAGTCGGGGGGTGGGGGGGGGGGGGGGGTTTTGACCCGCTCGCCTGCTCGCTCCGTCCGACCTCGCGGCATTAAAGACACGCCGCCATGTTGGGATTCAGCCGGTTTGTTTTTGCTTCAACACGCCTCGTGTCACGCTCCCTTCATGCGTTTCAGAGGGATGAAGGTGAGGCGGGTACGCTGACCTTCAACAAGGACGCCGACACCGCGGCTCCAGAGGATTCAAATCAACAGTTTGAAGTTGTCATCCCGAGTCGGATGAATGACCGCGGAAAATTCATCTGCTCTGTAAGAACAAATGAAAAACTGTGATATTAAAGAAAAGCATTTTGTTTCAGTTCAACTTGCCTTTGTCAGGGCTTTTTTATTGTATTTTTTTTTATTCAACGGGTCGCAGCAACGTCTTTTTTTTTTTTAGAAACTGTTAACTTAAGATGAAGCAGAAACTTTCACCTTCCCAAAGACACAATCACCAAACATCACACTACATGTGTGTGTATTTTTAAACATGGTCCCGGCACTTAAATTTAAATATTAACCTTTAACGCACACACTCGGTACATCCTTTAATCAGATTTTATTTCAGTTTCCAAACTATACTTTATATCAGGAGCTGGTTGATGATTCCTCTGGTGTTAAAATGTTTAAAACATCCGTCTGGTGTTATTCTATATATATATTTTTAGTGTCAAATATTACTATGAAAAGATGTCTCTCAATACTTTCTGACTTCGCTAATATGTCTGCGTCTCTCAGCTCCTCCTGGTTCCTACTGATGATTCATTCCCTGAAACAGCTGGTTGCAGTTTTTAACAAACAAAGAGGAGGAAGTAGTGTGTTTGTTGGGGATTGTTTCTCCACATTTGATGCTCTAGTGAGTATTTCTGGCAGCAGGACGTTGCGTTTTGATTGAGTCCAAATAAACTACAGCGTGTGTGTTCATGGTGATGAAGGAACATGTCACCCGGTGCAGCGGTGTGACTCATTGACATGTTTATAATAGTTTCTGGAACAACAACAGAAGAATAAGATATATCAGGCTATAGATACACACACAATACTTATTAGTAGATCAATTCATTGTTGGTTTTCATGTTTCATGTTGACAATAAAAAGAATACAGAATATCACCGGACTTTGGCTAAATATAGAAATGTTGTTTATCTTGTTGGATGTCGTGTCTCCTCTCAGATGTGACGCTGGTTTCTGGTTCAGGTCAGAATTAAATACATGCTATTTGTGTTTTGAATGGAGCCTTTCAAGGCGTTTAATCATTTGAAAATAGCAGGCTAGCATTTAAAATGTCAACAAATTTCCTGGGAGCTTCTCTTCGTCTTCTCCTCCTATTTCCTGTCTTCTTTGTTTCCTTTTCCCCTCCTCCCTTTCTTTCTTTCTTTCTTTCTTTCTTTCTTTCTTTCTTCTTTTCCATCATCTGTCCTTTCTCCTCTATCACTCCTCCTCCTCCTCCTCCTCCTCCTCCTCCACCGGTTCAGATTTACAGCCGGCCGTTACTTTGATGCCGTGGAAGCTGTAAAGAGATCAGCGTCGCCGTCGGAGACCAAAATTGATGCTTGTTTTATTGAAGTGAGAGAGAAGAATTGTGTGTGTACATAAGTGCATGGTAGAGTGCTTCGGACTGTGTGTGTATGTGTGTGTGTGTGTGCGTTAACCCTGACAAATGTGTGTGTTGGCATGTGCAATATAAGGTGTGTGTGTGTGTGTGTAGAGGTGTGACTTTATTTCAGCACAGATCAGAGGTGACACGTGTTTAATGGCATGTCTCCTCACACACACACACACCTGTATCTCTACACTTGTGAGGACTCTCATTGACATAATACATCCCCCGGCACTTAAACGTAACCTCAACTATACATAGTGCTAATCTTTAGCCTAACACCAAGTCTCAACCATTTAAACGGCCTCTGAAGCAGTGAGTCCTCACAAAGTCTGCATATAAAATAAGTCCTCATAAAGGTAGATATACATGAGCACGCACACACACACCCACAC